>NW_016988709.1:0-1050 GCF_001483705.2 Eufriesea mexicana | reverse complement strand
CGCTTGATTGGGTTAGGCTAGGATATCTACGACTTTTGTGCTATACACTGAAATTCGGTGAGTTTCTGCGCTCCACTGTAATCTGGTTTGTTGAGTTTGACTCTGGGAGGGACAGCAATGGTGGTATCGGCACGTTATGTTAAGTTAAGCAACGTTTGGATAGGTTCGGTAAGGTCAGGTTAGGTCAGCTCAGGTTTGTATATCTTTGACCTCTGTAGTTTACACCGCAATGCGGCGCATTGCTGCGATCCATTTTTCTCTGGTATATTCTGATTGGCTCTGGGGAATCCAGTAATAGTGGTCCCAGCACATTAGTTTGAAGTACGATACGTTTGGTTATGATATGTTTGCCTTGGTTAGGTTTGGATAGCTTCGACGTTTCTGCTGTATACTTCGATACTATGGATTTCTGCGTTCTACTTTACTTGATTATGCTCTGTCTATCTTTGACTTTTGTGCTATACACTGCTATTGGGTGGATTTCTGCGCTCCACTTTGATCAAGTAAGCTCTGCTTTGATCTTGAGAGGCCAGAAGCTGTGGCAGCGGCGTGTCAGATTGTGTTAGGTTACGTTTGGTTATGCTAAGTTTCTTTGCGTTACGTTAGCGGACCTTTGACTTCTGTCCTGTACACCGGTATGTGGTCGACTTCTGCGTTCTACTGTGCTCTAGTATGTTCTGCTTGTCTCTGGGGCAGCCAGTAATTGTGGTCTCGGCACATTAGATTGTGTTAGGATACGTTTGGCGATATTATGTTAGCTTAGGTTAGGTCGGACAGCTTCGACTTTTCTTTTGTACGCTGCGATTCTACGGATATCTGCGGCCCGTACTTCTCTAATTCGCTCTGCTTGACAGTGTGCAGGCCAACAATACCGGTTGCGCACGTTAGGATCGGATAGATTACGGTCGGTTGAGTTAGGTTAATTTGGGCTATGTTAGGACACGACAGCTTTGACATTTGCGCTATACACTGATATTCCGTGTACTCTTGCGTTCTTCATAGCTCTACTATTCTCCGACCTACTCTGGGGAGGCCAGCAACAGTGGTCGT
>NW_016988708.1:0-493 GCF_001483705.2 Eufriesea mexicana | reverse complement strand
CTATTGCTGACCTCCACAGAACAAAGCAGAATAGAGTACAGCCAAGTAGAGCGCAGAATTCCTTCGAGCAGCTGCTTATACCACGAAAATCGAAGCTATGCAAACCTAACCGAAATCAATGTAACATAACCAATCATAACATAGCTCAGCGTAACCTGCCGAGAGCGATTCTGCTTGCCTCCCCCTAGCGAAGCAGAATATACAAGAGCACAGAGGAGCGTAGACATCAGCCGAATAGTTGTGCATAGGACAAGAGTAAAAGCTATCCTATCCAAACTTGGCCCAACCTAACGCAACCGAACGTAAACTAGCGAAACGTAACGTGCCGAGACCGCTATTGCTGGTCTTCCCAGTGACAGGCTGAACATGCTAGAGCACGGTAGTGCGCTGGAAACGACAGAATAGCAGTGCATAGCGCAAAAGTCGGAGCTATCACCTGCAAGAATAGCCAATCGTATTATAACCAAACGTATTCTAACACAGCCTAACGTGT
>NW_016988707.1:680-1566 GCF_001483705.2 Eufriesea mexicana | reverse complement strand
ACTTTTGTGCTGCACACTGTTATTCTATGGGCTTCTGCGGTCTTCTGTCCGCTATGACACTCTGATTGCCTCTGTGGGAAACAGGAATAGTTCTCTCGGCACGTTAGGTTGAGTTATGTTACATTTGGATGTTTGTTACATTTGGATGGGTGAGGCTTGGTTACGTTTGGCTAGGGTAGCTTCGATTTTGCGCTGTACGCTGCTATTCAGTGGATTTCTGCTCTCTACTCTCCTCAAATATGTTCTGCTTCGCACTGGGGAGGCCGGTAATGGTGGTCGCGTTATGTTAGTTTGAGATAGGTTACGTATGGCTATGTTACGGATGGTTAGGTTAGGATACGGCAGCTTCAACTTTTGTGCCACACACAGCTATTCGGTCGATTTCTGAGTTCTACTGTGCTTTAATATATTCTGCTTGGCCCTGTGGAGGCCAGCAAGGGTGGTCTCTCTACGCTATGTTGTGTCAGACTACGATAGGTTAGGCTATGAGAGTTTGGTCTAGGTTTGGACAGCTTCGACTCTTCCGCTGTACATTGCGATTGTATGGATTTCTGCGCTCGACGCTCCTGTAATATGACCTGCTCGGCTCTGATAAGGCCAGCAGTAGTAGTCGTGTCACGTTAGGTTGGGTTATGTTCCGTTTGGTTTGCGTTATGTTTGGCTGAGATAGGATAGGGTAGCTCCGTCCTTCATGCTGTACACTTCAATTCGGTGGATTTGTGCGCTCTACTATGTTCTAATGAGCTCTGCTTGGCTCTGGGAAGGGCAGCAAAGATGCTCGCGGCTCGTTATGTTGAGAGAGGTTACGTTTGGTTATGTTACGATTTGTCATGTTAGGATTGGATAGCGTTGACTAGTCAACTATATCCATGGATTTCTGCTCTCT
>NW_016988707.1:0-518 GCF_001483705.2 Eufriesea mexicana | reverse complement strand
TGTGCTCTACCATATTCTGCTTGGTCCGGTCGAGGCCAGATATAGTGGTCGCGGCACGTCGCGTTGTGCTAGGCTCCGTTCGGCTATGTAACTTTTGGTAGGCTTAGGATGGTGTGGCTCCGGCTATTGTGCTGTACGCCGCGTCCCTGTGGATTTCTGCTCTCTACTCTCCTGTAATATTTTCTGCTTGTCTCTTGGGAGGCAGCAATAGAGGTGCCGTCACGGAAGGTTTAACTATGTTACGTTCGGCTACGTAAGGTTTGGTTCGGTTCGTAAAGGATAGCATTGACATTTTTCCTATACACTGCTCTTCGGTGGATTTCTGCGCACTGCTGTGGTCTTATATTTTCGGCTTGGCCATGCGGAGGCCAGCAATAGCGGTCTGTACACGATAGGTTGAATAAGTTTTCGTTTCGTTATGTCAGGTTAGGAAGGCTCGGTTATGATTTCTTGCTCTTTTGGACTGCAAACTGCTATTCGGTGGATTCCTGCCCTCTACAATGCTCTGGTATGGCATG
>NW_016988706.1:0-1065 GCF_001483705.2 Eufriesea mexicana | reverse complement strand
ACTGCGGCCTATCACGGTCCGTTTCTCTCTGGGCGACCAGAAAATATGACCGCGGCGCGTTAGCCTGTGTTAGGTTACGATTGCCTATTTTATGATGCAAGTGTTAAGTATGCTCAGCTTTGCATCTTCAGCTGTACACAGCGATTCTATGGATTTCTGCGCTCTACTCTCCCCTAATGTGTTCTGCATGGCCCTGGGGAGGCCAGAAATAGTGGCCTCGGCATGTAATGTTGAGTGAGGTTACGTGCGGTTAGGTTATGTTAAGCTGTGTTTGGTAAGGCTAGCTTCCACCTTTACCATACACTGTTCGACTCTGGACAGGGCGGCAATGGTATTCTCGGCGCGTTATGTTTTGTTAGGCTACGTTCGGTGAGGTTAGGTTAGGATAGATTAGGTTAGCTTCGCGCGCGTGCGACGTCGCCATGCAGCGTGCGAGAGAGCATCTTCGCGGGGTGCGGTGCACTGGTGGTCGGTAGAAATCGCGCAGCTCCTGCAGCTCTGGATGCTCGACCGGCGCCAGTAAACCCGGGCGCGGCGTCGACGACGCTCGGTGTCCGCCAATGATATCGCGCACCCCAATCGCGAGCACCAGTCCGCCCTCGTGTGAATAACATCCAGCGGCTGGGGCTGTGTATCTCCCCCGAGATGACCGAGGCAATGTGGTTTTGCCATCGGCACCACAGGAAACAACCCAAGTCCCTGATGCGCGTGGGGAACGCCGTGGTCGAGATACGGGACCGGATGAAATACTTCCGTCTCGTCCTCGATAGCCACTGGAAGTTCGACGAATATTTTCTCGCGCTGGAACGACGCCTGGAAGGTATGGCGGGGGCGATGTGTCGCCTGCTACCCAACCTTGGAGTGCCAGACTGGAGGTTCCGCCGCCTCTACACGGGAGTCTTTCGCTCGGTGGCACTGCACGGTGCTCCGATCTGGGCGAACGACCTGGTCGCGTGTCCGCGCAGTCTGGCGATTCCCCGGCGGGTCGTTCGCAGGGTGGTTATCAGGGTCGTGCGCGGTTACCGCACGATATCCCACGAGGCGGCGATGATCCTGACGGGTGTC
>NW_016988705.1:0-497 GCF_001483705.2 Eufriesea mexicana | reverse complement strand
CGAAGAAAGTATAAAATTATAAAATAGATGATGTTGAAGATAATAAGGGTATAAAGGAAAATGCATACGGAATAAAAAACTCCTTATGAGGTTTAGCACAAGAGAAAGCCGAGGAGATGCACGATAAAGATATCCTGAATTATTAGGGTAACTCTTGTATTTGAATAGAATCATTTATCATATGTTTATAAACATTGTATATATATGTTCATTGTAATGTTAATTATTACGAAACATCTTTTTCTCGTAACTGTCCGTTGTCCGTGATACGGACACCTACGCAGCTTCTAATGTCTATATGTCATTGTTTATTATGTCGTTAACAATTAACGTGTATATGTAAAACTTTCAAAGTGAATAAAAAGTATTTTAATATATAACCATGGCAGTTTCATTTTCTTTTTACCAAGAACGAAACCACGCATTTTCATCTTTGACTTCATGTTCAACGGGCTATTAACAGAGTAAAAAAAAAACGAAGAGAAATGTGTTATACT
>NW_016988704.1:0-1667 GCF_001483705.2 Eufriesea mexicana | reverse complement strand
CTCAGGTCAGGATATGTTTGACTTTTGCGGTATACACTGCAATGCGGAGGACTTTTGCGCTCCACTGTCCCGAGGTATTTTCTGCTTGGCGCAGGGGAGGGCAGCAATAGTGGTCTCTGTAAGTATTTTCTGCTTGGCGCAGGGGAGGGCAGCAATAGTGGTCTCTACAGGTCAGTGTGGGTTATGCTACGTTTGGTTGTGTTAAGTTTGGTGAGGTTAGGTCAGGATAGATTATACGTTTGTGCTTTGCACAGCCACACAAGTATTCCTGCGCTCTACTCTGTTGTAATATTCTACGCTTGGCTGTGATAAGGCCAGCAATAGTGTTCCCGGAACGATGGGTTACGTAAAGTTACGTATGTTTGTGTTACGTTTGGCTAGGTTAGTACACGGTAACCCCGAATCTTGTGCTATACACTGCTATTCTGTGGATTGCAGCCTTCTAGTGTGGCCTAATATGTTCTGCTTGTTGGTTAGTACACGGTAACCCCGAATCTTGTGCTATACACTGCTATTCGGTGGATTGCAGCCTTCTAGTGCGCCCTAATATGTTCTGCTTGGCTCTAGGGAGGACAGAAATGTTAGTCTCATCACGCTATGTTGGGCTACACTACGTTTTGGTAGGCTAGGTGAGGTTATGTTCGTTTAGGATAGCTTTGACTCTCGTGCCATAGACTGCTATTCGGTGTGGTTCTGTGATATACTGCGCTCTAGTATATTCTACTTGGCACAGTGGAGGCGTGAGGCAATGGTCGCGACACGTGACGATGACTTATGCTACGCTTGGTTGGATTAGGCAAGGGCTGGTTAGGTTAAGGTACCATCGACTTTTGTCCTATTCACTACAATGCAGCGGATTTCTGCGCACTGCTTCGCCCTGGTGCATGCGGCTTACCCCTGAGGAGTCCAGCAACAGTGGCCTCCTCATGATATGTTGAGTTAGGTTGCGTTTGGTTATGTTACGTTTGGCTTTGTTAGGAGAGGCTACTCCCACTTTCATGCTATACACTTCTATTCGGAGGATTTCTGCGTTCTTATCTGATCTACTGTACATTTCTTGGCCCTGGGTATGCCAGCAATATTGGTCATGGCACGTTCGGGTGAGCGAGGTTACGTTCCGTTATGTTAGGTGGGGTCAGGCTCGGTAAGCGTAGCTTGACCTTTCGCGATGTACACTGTTGATCGGTGAATTTCTGCGCTGGACTGCGCAGTACTATACGCTGCATGGACCGGAGAGGCCAGAAATGGTGGTCGCGGCACTTAAGTTCAGTTGGAATACGGTTCGTTATGTTAGGTTAGGTCAGGTTAGGTTAGCGTCACTTCGACTTTAGCGCTATTCACTTCAATGCGGTGGATATCCGCCCACTTCTGTGCTCTGGTACATTCTGCTTGACTCTGTGGGGACAGCAATGGTGGTATCGTTATGTTAGGTTAAGTTAGGTTACGTTTGGGTACATTAGGTTATGCTAGTTTTTGTCAGGGCATCTTTGACTTTCGTGCTATGCACAGTTATTCTCTTCACTACTGTACACCACTGTGCTCTACTCTGATCTGCCGGACGCTGGGGAGGCCAGTAATTGTGGCCGCGGGTCGTTACGTTGAGTTTGGTTTCGAAATGTTAGGTTTTGTTAGTTTGGGTTAGGTTTGGATATCATTGACTTTTCTGC
>NW_016988703.1:0-544 GCF_001483705.2 Eufriesea mexicana | reverse complement strand
AGCAGCGAATGGCACAAAATTCGTAGCAGCATATCTGAACCTAGCCAAACGTAAGCAATCCAAGCGTAGCCAAAGGCTACCTCGCATTACGAGACCACTATTGCTAGTCTCGACATTAAAGCACTGGAACACATTAGAGCGCAGGGATCAACAGCACTGCAGTGAATGGCACAATGCTCGAAGATACCCTTGCCTAACCTGACATGATCCAACCTAACCAAACACCGCATACCCCAATATGACGTGACGCCCGACCACTGCTCCTGGCATCCCCAGAGCAAAGCAGAAAGTAGTAGAGCACATTAGATAGCAGAAGTCCGCCGAAGAGCACTTTAAGGCACAAAAGTCAGAGTGGCCTATCCTAACCTAGCCAAACGTGACATAACCAACCTTAGCCTAGCTGAACCTGACATGGCGAGGCCACAGCTGCTGGCTGACACAGAGCCAAGCAGGACATACTAGAGCGCAGTAGATCGCAGATATCCACCGCACATAGATGTTAAGCTCAATTTTCAAATCTAACCCAACCTAACCAGTCCTAACC
>NW_016988702.1:0-289 GCF_001483705.2 Eufriesea mexicana | reverse complement strand
TGTGTTTAGGAAACGTTACGGTGCCAACGGAAACGGTGTGAGTGGTTTCAACCCCCACACAGTGTCTCTTTAATACTCAGATTTTTCTGATCAAATCCCTGGTTTCTTGAGTATATAAGATGTTTGAAATTTTTGCGGAAAGTTTTGCGAAAACCGACTAGATTTGTGTCAGGTCGGTTATGTTGAAACCCTCTAGATTTGTGATAGGTAGAGGTTTCATAAAAACTCATCTGATTTTTGATAGGATAGTATGAAAAATATCCTTGATCTCCCTATGTTTAGAATTATA
>NW_016988701.1:374-606 GCF_001483705.2 Eufriesea mexicana | reverse complement strand
TAGCATTGCAATGGCTATAGCACGCCAGTAGAATCTTCCCTCCTTATTTATGCAAGAAAGTTAAGACACCACGATATTAGTCGAAAATGTCAATAAAATTGCATTTTCCAGCCAGATTTTTTAGCATTTAAATGGCTATTACACGCCAATAGAATCTTCCCTCCTTATTTATGCAAGAAAGTTAAGACACCACGATATTAGCCGAAAACGTCAATAAAATTGAATTTTCCAG
>NW_016988701.1:0-325 GCF_001483705.2 Eufriesea mexicana | reverse complement strand
TATTTATGCAAGAAAGTTAGCTCACCACGATATTAGTCGAAAATGTCAATAAAATCGAATTTTGCACGCAGATTCTATAGAATTGCAAAGGCTATAGCATGCCTATAGTATCTTTCCCCTTTATTTACACAAGTGGGTTTGCTCACCACGATATTAGTCGAAAATGTCAATGAGATTGAATTTTCCAGCCGGATTCCATAGCATTGCAGTGGCTATAGCACGCCAATACAATCCTTCCTAATTATTTATGCAAGAAAGTGATCTCACCACGATATTAGTAGAAACTGGCCAAAAAATTGAATTTTCCAGCCAGATGATATAGCAT
>NW_016988700.1:0-843 GCF_001483705.2 Eufriesea mexicana | reverse complement strand
ACAGCATTGCAACGGCTACAGCACGCCAAAAGGATCTTTCGTCCATACTTATGCAAGGAAGTTGGCTCACCACGATAATAGTCGAAAATGACATTAAATCTGCACTTTCCAGCCAGATTCCATAGCATTGCAATGGCTATAGCACGCCAAAAGGAGCTTTCCTCCATACTTATGCAAGGAAGCTATCTCACCACGATATTAGTCGAAAATGACAATAAAATTGAACTTTCCGGCCAGATTCTGCAGCATTGCAATGGTTATAGCTTGCCAATATAACCTTTCCTCCTTGTTTATGCAAGAAAGATAGCTCACCACGATACTAGTAGAAAATGACAATAAAATTGAACTTTCCATCCAGATTCTGTAGCATTGCAACGGCAATATCACGCCAATAGAGTCATTCCTCCTTATTAATGCAAGAAAGTTAACTCACCACGGTATTAGTCGAAAATATCAATAAAATCGAACTTTCCAGCCCGATTCTGCAGCAATGCAATGGCTATAGCCTCAGGCCAAAAGCATCTTCCCTCCTTACTTATACAAGGAAGATGGCTCACCACGATATTAGTCGAAAATGTAAATAAAATTGAATTTTCCAGCAAGATTCTATAGCATTGCAATGGTTACAGTTTGCCAACAAAATCTTTCCTCCTTGTTTATGCATGAAAGTTAGCTCACCGCGATATTAGTCGAAATTGTCAATAAAATTGATCTTTCCAACCAGATTCTTTGGTATTGCAATGGTTATAGCTTGCCAATATAATCTTTCCTCCTTGTTCGTGCAAGAAAGTTAGCTCACCACGGTATTAGTCGAAAATGTCAATAAAATCGAACTTTCCAGCC
>NW_016988699.1:0-782 GCF_001483705.2 Eufriesea mexicana | reverse complement strand
AGCATATCCTAACCTAGCAAAACCTAGCATATCCAAACGTGACAAATCTCAACCCACCATGACAAGAGCACCACTGACGGCCCCCACAGAATCAAGCAGAGTGTACCAGAGCACAGAAGAACGCCCAAATCCGCCGCTTTGTAGTGTAAAGCACAAAAGTCGAAGGTGACCTAACCTAACCTGTCCTAACCTAATCTAACCGAACGTAGCTTGTCTCAAGGTAACGCGCAGAGACCACCATTGCTGGCCTCCCCAGAGCCAAGGAGGGCATATTAGAGCACAGTATAGCGCACAAGCTCACCGAGTAGCAGTGTATAGCACGAAAATCAATGATATCTTCTCCTATTTCTCCTACCCTAACCACACTTAACCAAATGCAGTCTAACTAAATTGACCTGGCGGGACCCCTATTCCTGGCATCCCCACAGTCGAGCAGAGTATGGTAGAGCAATGCAGAACGTATAAATGCGACGAATAGCAGTGCACAGCGCAAGAGTCACAGCTACCCTCTCCTAATCTGCCCAAACGTAATATAATCGAACGCAATCTAACTGAACCTCACGTTCCGAGACCACTTTTGCTGGATTCCTCAGAGCCAAGTATAATATGCTAGATCACAGCAGAGGTCAGAAGTCCTCCAAAGAGCAGCGAATAGCAAAAACGTCAAAGATTTCCTAACCTTACCTGAAACACACTTACCAAACCAAGCGTAGCCTAATTCAGCGTAACGTGCCGTGACCACTATTGCTAGCCTTCACATAGCCATGCAGAAGATGCTACGG
>NW_016988698.1:0-930 GCF_001483705.2 Eufriesea mexicana | reverse complement strand
AAGCATCTTTCCTCCTTACTTACGCAAGGATGTTAGCTCACCACGATATTAGTCGAAAATGTCCACAAAATTGAACTTCCCAGCCAGACTCTATAGCATTATGACGGCTATAGCACGCCAATTGAATCCTTCCTTCTTATTTATGCAAGAAAGTTAGCTCACAACGATGTTAGTCGAAAATGTTAATAAATTTGTATTTTCCAAACACATTCTATATCAATGCAGGGGCTGTAGCACGCCAAAAGTATCTTTCCTATTTATTTATGCAAGACAGATAGCTCACCACAATATTATCCGGAAATGTCAATAAAATTGTGTGTTCCAGCCACATTCTAAATCATTGCAATGGATATAGCACGCCAAACTCATTCTAAAGCATTGCAATGGATATAGCACGCCAAAAGTATCTTTCCTCCTTTCCAATGCAAGGAAGATTGGTCACCACGATATTAGTCGAAAATGTCAATAAAGTTGAATTTTCCTGCCGTATTCTATAGCATAGCGACCGCTGTTGCACGCCAATTGTATCCTTCCTACTTATTTATGAAAGAAAGATAGCCCACCACGATATTAGTAGAAAATGTCAATAAAATTGACTTTTCCTTGCATACTTTATAGCATTGCGACGGCCATAGCACGCCAATTGAATCCTACGCCTTATTTGTGAAAGAAAGTTAGCTCACCACAATATTAGACGGAAGTATCAATAAAATTGAATTTTCCAGCTGGATGCTATAGCAATGAATGGCTACAGCTCGCCAGAAGAATCTACCCTCCTTATTTAAGCAATAAAGTTAGCTCATCACGATATTAGTCAAAAAGGTCAATGAAATTGAACATTCCAGCCAGATTCTATAGCATTGTGAGGGCTATAGCTAGTGATTTGAATCTTCCCTCCTTATATATGCAAGGATGTTATCTCACCACGAT
>NW_016988697.1:0-998 GCF_001483705.2 Eufriesea mexicana | reverse complement strand
CTTGCATAAATAAGGAGGAAAGATTCTATTGGCACCCTATAGCCATTGCAATGCTATAGAATCAGCTTTGAAAATTCAATTTTATTGGCATTTTCGAATAATATCGTAGTGTGGTAACTTTCTTGCATATATAAGGAGGTAAGATCCTATTGGCGTGCTATGGCCATTGCAATGCTATAGAATCTGCCTCGAAAATTCCATTTTATTGACATTTTCGACTATTATCGTGGTGAGGAAGCTTTCTTGCACAAATAAGGAGGAAAGATTCTATTGGCCAGCTATAGCCATTGCAATTCTATAGTATCTTGATGGAAAATTCAACATAATTGACATTATTGACATTTTCGACTAATATTTTGTTGAGCTGACATCCTTGCCTAAATAAGGAGGAAAAGTTCTTATGGCACGCTATATCCATTTCAGTGCTATAGAAATTGGCTTGATAATTCAATTTTATTGATATTTGCGACTAATATCGTGGTGAGCTAACTTTCTTGTGTGAATATGAACGAAACATTCTATTGGCGAGCTATAGCCATTGCAATGCTATAGAATCTGTCTGGAAAATTCAATTTTATAGTTATTTTCGGCTAATCTCGTGGCGAGCTAAGTTTCTTGCATAAATAAGGAGGAAAAAATCTATTGGCGTGCTATAGCCATTGCAATTCTATAGAATCTGTCTGGATAATTCAATTTTATTTACATTTTCTACTAATATCGTGCTGAGCTAGCTTTCCTGGATAAATAAGGTGGAAAGATACTATTGGCGTGCTGTAGCCATTGCAATGCTGCAGAATCTGACTTGAAAATTCAATATTATTGATATTCTCGACTAATATCGTGGTGAGCTCTCTTTCTTGCATAAATAAGGAGGAAGGATTCTATTTGCTCGCCATAGCTATTGGAATGCTATAGAATCTGTGCCGAAAATTCTGCTTCATTGACATTTTCGACTAATATCGGGGTGTGCTAACTTCCTTGCTTAAATAAGCAGGAAA
>NW_016988696.1:0-490 GCF_001483705.2 Eufriesea mexicana | reverse complement strand
TTGCAATAGCTACAGTACGCCAGTCGAATCTTTACTCCTTATATATCCAAAAAAGCTAGGTCACCACGATATTAGTCGAACATTACAATAAAATTGTTTCTTCCAGAAAGATTCCATAGCTAATTGTTTCTTCCAGAAAGATTCCATAGCATTGCAATGCCTATGGCACGCCAATAGAATGTTTCATCCCTATTTATGCAAGTGTGCTTCCTCACCACGATACTAGTCGAAAATGTAAATAAAATTGAACTTTCCAGCCAGACTCTATAGCATTGCAATGGCTATAGCCGGCCAAGAGAGTCTTTCCAACTTATTTACGCATGAAAGTTAGCTCACCTCGATCTTAGTCGAAAATGTCAATAAAATTCTATTTTCCAGCATGATTCTATTTCATTGCAATGTCTATGGCACGCAAATAGAATGTTTTATCCCTATTTATGCAAGTGGGATTGCTCACCACGATATTAGTCGAAAATGTCAATAAATTTGT
>NW_016988695.1:0-1125 GCF_001483705.2 Eufriesea mexicana | reverse complement strand
TTCTGCTTGGTTCTGGCTAGGCCTGCGTTAGTGATCTCGGCACCATAGGTTGATTTATGTTACATTTGTTTAGGTTACGTTGTGTCAAGCTCGGTCAGGTTATCTTTGACTTTCGCGCTATACACAGCTATTCGGAGGATTCCTGCGCTCGCCTGAGCTATACTGTATTATGCCTGGCCTCGGGCAGGCCAGCAATAGTGGCCGAGGCACTTAATGTTCTGTTGGGCTACGTTGGAATATGTTATGTCAAGTCATGTTCGGTTAGGATAGCATCGACCTTCGTGCTGTACACTATTATTCGGCGAGCTCCTGCGTTCTGCTGTGCTCTAGTATATTCTGCTTGGTTCTGGAGGGGGCCAGCAATAGTGGTCCCGTCGTGTTAGGTTAGGCTATGCTCCGTTTGTGTGTGTTACGTTTGGCTTGGTTTGAATAGGTTGCTTTGACTTTTGCGCTATACACTGCTACCCGGTGGATGTCTGCGCTCTACTGTGCTGTGATATGTTCTTCTTGGCTTTGCGGCGCCAAACAATAGTAACCCCGGCACGTCAGCTTCAGCTAGGTTACTTTCCGTTGGGTTAGGATAGGAAGGCTTGGTTAAGGTTTCTTTGACTTCTATGCTATTCCCTGGTATTTGGAGGATGCCCGCGCTCAACAATGCTCCACTATACTCAAGTCGACTCTGGGGAGGCGAGCAATCGCGGACGCGTCGGGATAGTTTGTGTTAGGTTATGTTTGGTTATGTATGGTTAGGCTAAGCTTGGTTAGAATAGCTTTGCCGTTCGTGCCATACGCTGTCTCCCGATGCATTTCTGTGATCTACTGTGCTGTACCGCTTTCTGCTTGGCTCAGAGGAAGCCAGAAGCAGTGGCCTCGGGAAGTTATGTTGAGCTATGCTACGTTCGGTTATGTTTGGTTAGGACGTGTTAAGTTGGGACATTTACGGCGTTTGTGCTGTACATTGCAATGCGATGGACTTCTGCGCTCTGCTATGCTGTAGTATATTCTGCATGGCACTTGGGGAGTTAGCAATAGTGGTCTCGGCACGTTAGGTTGAGTCATGCCACGCTCGATACATTAAGTTTGGTATGTTAGGGCAGTGTAGTTTAGACCTTTGTGCTGTACACT
>NW_016988694.1:8679-10076 GCF_001483705.2 Eufriesea mexicana | reverse complement strand
TAAAAGGCCACCCTATCCAAACTTAGCCAAACCCGACCCAACCAAACGTAACCTAGCCCAACCTGAAGTGCCACGACCACTACTTCTCGCCTCCCCAGAGCCATGCAGAAAATATTAGATCGCAGTAGAGCGCAGATGTCGGATGATACATGTGTACAGCGCAGGTGTCTATGCTATCCTATCCCAACATTACCAAGCGTAACATAATCAAACGTAGCATAGCTCAACCTAACGTGCCGAGAAGACTATTTCTGGCCTTCCCAGCGGCAAGTAGAGTATACAAGAGCACATCAGAGCGTGGAAATCCTCCGCATTGCAGTGCACAGCACAAAAGACAAACATATCCTGACAGAACCTGACCTCACTTCACCTACCCAAACATAGTCCATCTATACATGGAGTGACCAGAACATTATCGAGCATATTACGGCACATTAGATCGCAGAAATCCACCGAACAGTAGTGAAAAGCACAAAAGACAGAGTAGGCTAACCTAGCCTAGCCAAACGTAACATAACTCAACCTAAAAGGACAACACGGCTATTGCTGACCCCCATATGTACAAGCAGAGTCGGCTGGAGCACATTGGTGCGCAGAAATTCACCGCATTGCAGTGAATAGCACAAGAGACGTAGATATCGTAACAAAACCCAACGTAACTTAACCTAACGAAACGTAGCATGGCTCAACGCTACGTACCGCGACCACAGCACCTGGCCTCCCCTGAAACATGCCGAATGCAGCACAGCACGGTAGATTACAGAAATCCACCGAATAACAGTGTATTGTACGTAATTCGTAGCTACCCTAACCAAACATATCCTAACCCAACATATCCGAACGTACCCTAACACAAAATGACACGCCACGACCACTATTGCTCGCCTTCGCAGTGTCGAGCAGAGCATAGTAGAGCAATGTTGAGCGCAGGAATCCAGCGGATAGCAATTCATAACACAGAAGTCAAAGAAATCCTAACCGTGCCCTCCTAACCGAGCCTCACGAAGCGTAACCTTACTAAACATAACGTGCCGACACCACTATTACTGGCCGTCCCAGAGCGGACCAGAATGCAGTAGAGCACAGTAGACCACAGAAATCCACCGTATAACTGTGTACAGCACGAAAGTTCAAGCTACCCTGACCAAATATAGCCTAACCTGATCCAACCAATCGTAACATAACTCATTGTAACGTGCCACGGCCATTACTGCTCGCCTCACAAGAGTCAAGCAGAGCAAAGAAGAGGACTATAGAGCGTAGAAATCCACCGAATAGCGTTGTACAGCACAAAAGTCGAAGAAACCCAATCCTAACCTGACCTAACCCAACCTAGCCGAACGTAGCACAGCTCAATACAACGTGCCGCGACCACTGCTGCTGGCCTCCACAGAGCC
>NW_016988694.1:0-3698 GCF_001483705.2 Eufriesea mexicana | reverse complement strand
AAACGTAGCATAAGTGAACATAACGCCTCGACCACTGCTGCTGGCATACCCAGAGTTAAGCAGAATATAGTATAGCAATGTAGAGCGCACAAGTGTACCGAATAGCAATGTGTAGTACAAGAGCCGTAGAAATCCTATCCAAGCCTTCCAAACCTACCAGAACGGAACGTACCATAACTCAACCTATCGTGCCAAGACCACCTTTTCTTGCCAACACAGGGGCATGCAGAACATATTAGAGCGCAGTAGTGCGTTGATATCCACCGAATAGCGGCGAATGGCACGAAAGTCTAAGCTATTCTGTCGTATCATAGTCAAAATTGTCATATGCATATGTTGCCTAATCACACCAAACGCGCCGAGACCACCATTGCTGTCCTCCACAGAGCCAAGCAGAAAATATTAGAGTGCCGTAGAGCGCTGATATCGGAGTATAGCTGTTTACAGCTCAGACGCCTGGACCATCTAATCCTAACCACACCTACCGGGACATAACCAAACGTGGGTCAGCTGAACCTAACGTGCAGAGACCACTATTGCAGACCTCCACAGAGATAAGCAGTACATGCTAGAGCACATCTGTGCGCAGAAATCCACCGCACTGCAGTGAATAGCACAAAGGTCGAAGGTACCCTAAGATATCCTGACCAAACCTAACCGAACCATACGTAGCGTAAATCAACATAGCATGACGCGACCTCTGCTGCTGGCTTTCCCTAAGCCAAGCGGCATATAGTAGAGCAACGTAGATCACAGTGACCCACGGAATAACTGTGTACAGTGCGAAGGTCAAATGTATCCTTACCGAACTTAACCCAACATAACCTAACCAAAAGTAACATTACTCAACCTAACGTGCCACGACCTCTGTTGCCCGCGTGCACAGAGTCGAGCGGTGTATAGTAGAGCAATGTAGAGAGCGGAAGGCCTCCGTATAGCAGCGTATAGCACAAAACTCAGAGATATCCTAACTAAGCCTACCAAAGCTAACCGACCGATACGTAACCTAACAATAGCTAACGTGCCGGGAGAACAATTACTGGCCGCCCCAGGTCCAAGCAGGACAAATTAGGGTGCAGTAGAGCGCAGAAAGCCACGGACTAGCAGCGTATAGCACAGAGGTATAAGCTATTCTATCCGAACCTGACCAAACTTGACATAAGCGAACGTATTTAAACCCAACCTAACGTTCCGAGACCACTACTGCTGGCCTTCCCTGGGCCAAGCGGAATACAGCAGGGCACAGTAGATTACAGGAATACATTGAAAAACAATGTATAGCACGAAAGAAGGATCTGCATTAACCAAACGTTGCCCAACCAAGCCAGTCCAATCGTAACATAACTCAACCTAAAGTGCCGGAGTGGAGTAATGTATTGTAGAGCACAGTAGATCACAGAAATCCAACGAATAACAGTGTATAGCAAAGAAGTCAGAGCTGGACTGACCAAACATGACATAACCTAACCTAACCTAATATGAACAAACGTAGCATAAGATAACTTAACATGCCACGGTCACTATAGCTCGACCACATGGTCGAGCAGATCACAGTAGAGCAACGTAGAGAGCAGAAATTCACCAAATGGAAATGTGCTGCACAGAAGTCGGATAAACCCTATTCGAACCTTCCGAAACTAAACAAACGAAACGTAACCTTACTCAACCTTTCGTGCCAATACCACCATTACTGGCCACCCCAGCGCCAAGCAGAGCATATTAGAGCACATCAGGTCGCAGAAATTCACCGAATAGGAGTGTATAGCGCGAAAATCAAAGGTAACCAGACCAAGCTTGACATATCCTAACCTAACCAAACGTAACATAACCCAGACTAACGTGCCGTGATCACTGTTGCTGGCCACCCTAGAGACAAGCAGCACGTAGTAGAGCATAGCATATCATAGATATCCAACGAATGACAGTGTATAGCACGAATGCCAAAAGCTATCCTGACCAAGTATAGCCTAACCAGACCCAACCAATCGTAACATACCACAACCTAACGAGCCACGGCCACTATTGCTCGCCTCCCCAGTGTTGAGCAGAGCATAGTAGAGCAATGTAGAGCGCCAGAATCCACCGAAATGCAGTGTATAGCACAAAAGTGAAAGGTACCCTGACGAAGCCTAGCCACACTAAACCTTACCAAACGTAGCCTAACCCAACGTAACGTGCCGAGACCACACTTGCTTGCCTCCACAGGGCCAGCCACGATGTAGTAGAGCGCAGCAGAGCGCAGAGATCCACCTTATAACAGTTTATACCACGAAGTCAAAGCTATCCATACCTAACCCAAGCAAACGTAACATATCCAAACTTAGCTTAACCCGACCTACCATGCCGAGAGCACTATCACTGGCCTCCCCTGAGCCAAGCAGAAAATAGTAGTACACAGCAGCGCGCAGAAGTCCGCGGATAGCAGTGTATAGAGCACAAATCAAAGCTATCCTCTCCCAACCTCTCAGAACGTAACATAACCAAGCGTAGCCTAACAGAGCCAGGCACAATGTACTAGAGGACGGCAGAGATCAGAAACCCCCGAACATCAATTTATACCACAAAAGTCGACGATATCCTGATCTAAGCTGACCTATCCTAACCTGCCCAAACGTTGCGTAACTCAATACAATGTGCCGAGGCTAATAATGCTGGCCTCTCCAGAGCCAATCAGAGCATGCTAGAGGACGTTAGAGTGCAGAAGTCCACCGAATAGCCGTGAAAAGCGCATAATTCGAAGTAGCATATCCTAACGTAGCCAATCGATACATAGACGAACGTAGCCTAACTAAACCTAACGTGCCGAGATTACTATTACTGGCCACCCCAGAGCCAAGCTGGACATATTAGAGCACTTCGGAGCGCAGAATTCGGAGGATATCAGTTTGTAGCACAGAAGCCTAGGGTATTCCCACCTAACATACGCAAACGTTTCATAAGCAAACGTAGGCGAGCAAGACCTAACGCGTCGAGACCACTATTGCTGGCCACCCCAGAGCCGAGCAGGATATATTACAGCAATGCAGGGCTCAGAATTCGGAAGGTAGCAGTGTATAGCACAGAAGTCAGTGCTATCCTCTCGTAACCTAGCCAATCGAAGCATAGCCGAACGCGGCCTAACTGGACTCAGCGTGGCGTGACCCCTCTTGCTGGCCTCCCCACGGCGAAGCAAAGAATATTAGGGGAGAGTAGAGCGCAGGAATCCACAAAATCGCAGTGCATAGCGCAGTACACAAACCTACGCTATCCTAACGTAACGAAACGTAACATAGCCGAACGTAGCCTAACACAATATAACTAGCCGAGACCACTATTGCTGGCCTACGCAGAGCTAAGCAGAACATACTATAGCACAGTAAAGCGCAGAAGTCCACCGCACTGCAGGCCATATCATTAAAGTCAAAGGTATCCTAGCCAAACTTAACCTATCATAACCCAAGCAAACGTGGCGCAACCACTATTGCTGGCGTTCCCATGGACAATCTGAATATGGCGGAGCACAGTAGGGCGCAGAAATCCAAAGAAGGCAGTGTATTGCAGAAAAGACGAAGCTACCCCTAAGCAAACCAAGGCACAACTAGCATCGAAGCGTAGCTTGTCTCAACTTAACGTACCGAGGCCACAATTCCTGGTCTCCCGAGGGGCAGGCAGAATCAACTAGACCATAGTAGACCGCAGAAGTCCTCCGCGCTGCGGTG
>NW_016988693.1:0-642 GCF_001483705.2 Eufriesea mexicana | reverse complement strand
AGACCACAGTTGCAGGCCACCCACAGCCAAGCAGAACGCATTAGGGCACAGTAGAGCGCAGAGGTCCACAATAAAGCTGCGTATAGCACAAAGGCCGAAGCAACCATGTCCTACCCTAAGCAGTCGTGACATTCTCAAGCATTGCATAACAAAGTCTATCATGCAACGACGATTATTGCTGGCCTACCCTGCGCCAGGCATAGCAAATTATAGCACAGTAGATCGCAGAAATGCGACGAAGAGTAGTGTACAGCACAAAAGTCTATGGTATCCTGTCCGAACCTATCCAAACGTAACATAAGAGGACGCAACGTAACTCAACCAAACGTGCCGAGACTTATATTGCTGCACTCCTGAGAGCCAAACAGAATATATTAGGGGAGAGTAGCGCTCAGAAATCCATAGAATGGCGGTATACAGCAGGAAATTGGAAGCCATCCAAGCATTACACGAACAAACATAATTTAGCCCAACGTATTCTATCACAACCTAACTCGCCGCGGTAAATATTTCTGGATTCCCCAGAGCAAAGATGGGTATATTAGATCACAGTAGAGCGCAGAAATCCACCGCATTGCCGTGTACAGCACAGAAGTCGAAGATAACCTAACCCAACCTTACCACACCTAACCCAAGCCATCG
>NW_016988692.1:0-632 GCF_001483705.2 Eufriesea mexicana | reverse complement strand
CATGCAGAACATACTGGATCACAGTAGAGCGCAGAAGTATACCGCATTCCTGTGTACAGCATGAACGTCAAAGATATCCTATAACTCGGAGTATACCTCGAAGGTCGTAGCTACCCAAAGCTAGCCGAAACAAACATAAAATAACCAAACGCTGCCCAACTCAACCTAACGTGCCTAGGTCACTATTGCGGGCCTCCCCATCGCCAAGCAGAGCATACTAAAGGAGAGTAGAGCGCAGAATTCCGTAGAATTGCAATGTATTGCAGAAGAGTCAAAGCTAACATTACCAAACCCAGACTAACCTAGCCTAACCAACCGTAACCTAACTCAACCAAACGAGCCGAGATCACTTTTTCTTCACTTTTTCTGGCCTCCGCAGCGCCAGGCAGGATATTCTAGAGCACAGTAGAGGGCAGTAATCGACCGCATTGCAGTGATTGGCACAAAAGTCTGAGGTATCCCGACCAAACCTATCCTTACCTAACCTAACCAAACGAAAGGCATCTTCTTCTAACGTGCCGCTACCAGTATTTCTGGCCTCCATAGAGCAATGCAGAGCATATTATATAACAGTAGGCCGCAGAAATCCACCGAATGCCAGTGTGCATCACAAATGTCGGATACCTCTTCCT
>NW_016988691.1:328-1058 GCF_001483705.2 Eufriesea mexicana | reverse complement strand
ACCAAGATATGACAGCTTATAGATTTTGAATAGACCTATTTTCTGGAAAGCAGATGTCTGTACATGCCATTGTATTGAAGGCGGTAGGCGATCTACTCACCAAGCTATAACAGACTATAGAGTTTGAAAAGACCTATTCTCTGGCAAGTAGATGGCTGTAATAGCCATTGCATTGAAGGCGTTAGGCGATCTATTCACCAAGCTATAACAGACTATAGAGTTTGAAAAGACCTATTCTCTGGCAAGTAGATGGCTGTAATAGCCATTGCATTGAAGGCGTTAGGCGATCTATTCACCAAGCTATAACAGACTATAGAGTTTGAAAAGACCTATTCTCTGGCAAGTAGATGGCTGTAATAGCCATTGCATTGAAGGCGTTAGGCGATCTATTCACCAAGCTATAACAGGTAATAGATTTTGAATAGACCAATTCCCAGGCTTGAAGATGTCTGTACTGGCCAATGTTTGAAGACGTTAGGCGACCTATTCTCCAAGCTACAACCGATTATATATCTTGAATGTGCCTATTCTCTGGCAAGTAGATTGCTGTGCTTGCCATTGGTTTGCAGGCGATAGGCTATCTAATCACCAACCTATGGCAGCTTATACGTCTTGAATAGACTTAATCTCTGGCAAGTAGATGGCTGTTCTAGCCATTGGTTGAAGACGTTAGGCGACCTATTCTCCAAGCTATAACAGATTATAGATTATGAATAGACCTATTTTCTGG
>NW_016988691.1:0-221 GCF_001483705.2 Eufriesea mexicana | reverse complement strand
GATTGAAGGCGTTAGGCGATCTATTCACCAAGCTATAACAGGTTATAGATTTTGAATAGACCTATCTTCTGGCAAGTAAATGTCTGTTCTTGCCATTGAACTGAAGGCGTTAGGCGATCTATTCACCAAGCTAT
Source organism: Eufriesea mexicana (assembly GCF_001483705.2). Classification (NCBI taxonomy): domain Eukaryota; kingdom Metazoa; phylum Arthropoda; class Insecta; order Hymenoptera; family Apidae; genus Eufriesea; species Eufriesea mexicana. The sequence continues at coordinate 87 of NW_016988691.1, read as the reverse complement.
GACGGAGTACAGATTTTGAATAGAACTATTCTAGGGCAAGTAGATGGCTGTACTTGCCATTGGATTGGTGGCGATAGGCGCTCTATT
>NW_016988690.1:0-796 GCF_001483705.2 Eufriesea mexicana | reverse complement strand
ATTTTTGAGCTCTATCATGCTTTGCTTGGCTCTGTGGAGGCCAGCAATACTGTTCGCGTAAAGACAGGTTGAGTTAGATTACGTTTGGTAAGGTTAGGTTCGGTTGGGGAAGGTTAGACTGCCTTTGACTTGTGTGCCTAACACTGCTGTTCTACGGACTTCTGCGCTCTACTTTGCTGCATCATATTCAGATTTTCCATGCGGACGCCTACAATATTGGTCGCGGCACGTTAGGATGAGTTATGCTACGTTTGGTTGGGTTGGGTTATGTTAGGCTTGTGCAGGGCATCCTTGATTCATGTGGTATGAACTGCTATGCTGCTTGGCGCCTGATCTGCACTTTGCGCTAGTATATTCTGCTTGGCATTGCGGAGGATGGCAATAGTAGGTTCTGCTTGGCATTGCGGAGGCTGGCAATAGTAGTCTCGGCACGTTAGCATTAGTTACGCTACGTTTGCTTATGATACGTTTGGTTAGGTCGGGATTGTTAGCTTCGACTTTTGCGCTGTGCACTTCAATTCAGTGGACTTCTGCGTGCTACTGTGCTCTAATATGTTCAGCTTGGCTCTGGAATGCCAGCAATAATCTTCTCGCCACGATACGTTGTGTTAGGTTACGTTAGATTAGGTTAGGTTTGGCCAGGTTAGGTTAGTATATCTTTGGCTTTAGTACCTTGCACTGCAATGAGGCGAAGTTCTGCACTCTGCTATGCCCTCGTATATTCTCTTTCGAGCTTGGGATGTCAGGAACAGTGGTCTAGGCACGTTAGATGGAGTTATGTTACGTTTGGTTACGT
>NW_016988689.1:0-705 GCF_001483705.2 Eufriesea mexicana | reverse complement strand
ATCAGAACATATTAGGGCAATTCAGAGCGCATAAGTCCACCGAATAGCGGTGTGTAGCATAAGGGTCAAAGCTATCGCACCCTAACCTAACCAAACGTAACATAACCAACCGTTACGTATCTCAACATAGCGTGCGAATCCCACAAATGCTGAACATATTAGAACTCAGAAGAGAGCAGAAGTCAGTAGAATCGCAGCGCATAGCACAATAGTCGACGCTAACCTACCCTAACGTTGCCATACGTAACACAACCGAACGTAGCTCAACGAAACCTAACTTGCAGAGACCACTATTTCTAGCATCCCCAGTGCCAAAAGCAATATTCTACTTATTCTAGAGCGCAGCAGAGCGCAGTAATACACCACATTGCCTTGTATAGCACAAAGGTGGACGAAATGCTAGCCCTACGTGTCCTATCCTAACCTACCCGAACGTACCGTAACTCAAAATGTGGTGCGGAGGTTAGTGTTGCTGGCCACCCCAGAGCCAAGCGGAGCATATTACAGCAATGTAGAGCGCGAAAATCAACCGCATAGCAGTGCATAGCTCTAAAGCCTAAGCTATCCAATTAGAATCGGGCCAAACGTGTCGTACCCAAGCGAAACATAACTCAGCCTAACGTGCAGACACAACTATTGCTCATTTCACTGGAGCCATGCAGAACATATTTGAGGGGAGTTGAGCGCAGAAATCCACCGAATGGC
>NW_016988688.1:0-548 GCF_001483705.2 Eufriesea mexicana | reverse complement strand
TTGGTTTAATTGGGTTAGGTTGGGACATCTTTGACATCTGTTCCGTATACTGTGATGCGGTGGCTTTCTGCTCTCTTCTGTGCTCTAGCATGTTCTGCTTGACTCCGGGAAAGCCAGTGATAGTGGTCTCGGCTCATATGGTTGGGATAGAATACGTTCGGTTACGTTGTGTTAGCTTGGGCTAGGATTGGATATCTTCGACTAGCCCGCTATATACTGCGAATCCATGGACTTCTACGCTCTACTAACCTGTATAATGCTCTGCTTGGCTCATGGACGCCTGCAATACTGGCTGCGGCTCTTTATGTCGAGTCTGGCTCCATTTGGTTGGTATTTGGGTTAGTTTTGGATAGATCTTACTCCTCTGCTATACACTGCTATTTCATGTATTTCTGCGATCAGCCGTCCCTTAATATATTCTGCTTGGCTCTGCGGAGGTCGGCAATGGTTGTCGCGTCATGCTAGGTTCGGTTAGGTTACGTTTCATTAGGATCGGTTAGCTACGGTCAGGTTAGGATAGCTTCGACTTTTCTGCTTTACACTGCCAT
>NW_016988687.1:0-498 GCF_001483705.2 Eufriesea mexicana | reverse complement strand
GCCAAGTACGGTGTAGCGCCGAAGAGTATCCATTAGAATAGACTAGCACCGCTTCGAGCAGCACAGCTGCAAACAGCAACGCTACAGACACAGAGCGCAACAGAGCACAGTTCCGTCAGTGACACCTCGGAAAAGTATCGAATACAACAGTTTCCTAACCTTACGTTAAATAACCACAACCAACGCATCGAAATCTAAGCAAACATTACAGATCCTTCCCCAACTATCCTAAACAAAGCGGAGCAAGGCAGAGCGCGTGAAAGCGCTGCAGAACGCAGCAGCCGACAGTATAGCGTCGGATACCACCGAATAACAGCAATTAGCAGAGTTTTGTATTGGTGTGCTCCAAATATAAGCACCACCGCGACAAAGCACAGGAGAGCGTGGCTGATCACAGCAGGGCCTAGCAGAATTCAAAAGAGCACAGTAAAGCGTGGCGCACTAAGGGATGTAAGCTAATAACGCAGGTTCCACTACTAACACAAAACCTAATAATAG
>NW_016988686.1:0-498 GCF_001483705.2 Eufriesea mexicana | reverse complement strand
GCCAAGTACGGTGTAGCGCCGAAGAGTATCCATTAGAATAGACTAGCACCGCTTCGAGCAGCATAGCTGCAAACAGCAACGCTACAGACACAGAGCGCAACAGAGCACAGTTCCGTCAGTGTCACCTCGGAAAAGTATCGAATACAACAATTTCCTAACCTTACGTTAAATAACCACAACCAACGCATCGAAATCTAAGCAAACATTACAGATCCTTCCCCAACTATCCTAAACAAAGCGGAGCAAGGCAGAGCGCGTGAAAGCGCTGCAGAACGCAGCAGCCGACAGTATAGCGTCGGATACCACCGAATAACAGCAATTAGCAGAGTTTTGTATTGGTGTGCTCCAAATATAAGCACCACCGCGACAAAGCACAGGAGAGCGTGGCAGATCACAGCAGGGCCTAGCAGAGTTCAAAAGAGTACAGTAAAGCGCGGCGCACTAAGGGATGTAAGCTAATAACGCAGGTTCCACTACTAACACAAAACCTAATAATAG
>NW_016988685.1:0-372 GCF_001483705.2 Eufriesea mexicana | reverse complement strand
ATATTAATCGAAAATGTCAATAAAATTGTACTATCCTGCCAGATTCTATAGCATTGCAAAGGCAATAGCACGCCAATAGAATCTTCCGTCCTTATTTATGCAAGAGAGTTAGCTCACCACGATGTTAGTCAAAAATGTCAGTAAAATGGTATTTTCCAGCCAGTTTCCAGAGCATTCCAATTGCTATAGCACGCCAATAGGATCTTCCGTCCTTGTTTATGCAAGAGAGTTAGCTCACCACGATATTAATCGAAAATGTCAATAAAATTGTACTATCCTGCCAGATTCTATAGCATTGCAAAGGCTATAGCACGCCAATAGAATCTTCCCTCCTTATTTATGCAAGAGAGTTAGCTCACCACGATATTAGTC
>NW_016988684.1:0-573 GCF_001483705.2 Eufriesea mexicana | reverse complement strand
AGATACTACTGCAATGCAGTGGCTACAGCAAACCAATAGCATCTTTGCACCATATTTACGCAGGAAGGTTGCACACCACAATATTGGTAGGAAATGCCAATAGAATTAATCTTTTCAGTATGATTCTATCGCAATGCTATTGCTATAGAAAACCAATAGAATCTTTCTTTCTTATATTTGCCGAAAAGTTAACACTCCTCGATAATTGTCGAGAATGTCAATAAATTTGACCTTTTCAGACGGATTCCATTGCAATGCAATGGCTAAAGCAAACCAATAGGATCTTCCCGCCTTATTTATGCAGAAATGGTTGCTCACTACGATATTAGTCGAACATTTCAATAAAATTGTACTCTCCCGCCACATACAACTGCAATGCGGTGGATATAACAATCCAATAGTATCTTTCCACCTTATTTTGGCAGAAAAGGTAGATAACCACGATATTAGCCGAGAAAGTCAATAGAATTCATCTTTTCAGTCTGATTCTTTCGCAATGCAATGGCTATTGCAAGCCAATATTATCATTCCTCCTTATTTATGCCGAAAAGTTTACACTCCACCATATTTGTC
>NW_016988683.1:342-685 GCF_001483705.2 Eufriesea mexicana | reverse complement strand
AGCGGAACATGCAACGACCACTATTGCTGACCTCCCCAGAGACAAGCGGGTGCAAGTAGAGCATCGCAGATGGCAGACATCGACCGAATACCAGTGTATATCACAAAAGACATAACCATCCCAACCAATAATAAGCAAGCCTAACCTAACGAAGCGGAACCTAAAAGAACCAAACGCGCCAGGACAATCATTGCTGGCATCCCCACTGGCAAGCTGTGGCTAGTAGAGCAATGCAAATCGCAGATATCGTCCGAATAGCAGTGTATAGCACAAAAGTCATAGGTATCGTGCCATAACCTGACAAAGCGTAACATAACCAAGCGAACGTAACTCAATCTAACGT
>NW_016988683.1:0-280 GCF_001483705.2 Eufriesea mexicana | reverse complement strand
AGAGCACAATACCACCGAATAGCTGTGAAGAGCGCAAAAGTTTAGGCCATCCCCTCCTAACCTAACAAATCGTAAGAGAGTCAAACGTAAAGAAGCTCAATATAACGTTCAGCGAACACAATGGCTGGCCTCCCAGATTCGAGCGGAGTATAGTAGAGCACAGTATGGCGAAGTATTCCGACGAAAAGCGGTTTATGACAGGAATGTCGAAGCCATACAAACCCAACCCAAACGAACATAACGTAACCAAACGTATCTTAACTCAAGCTGACGTGCCGAG
>NW_016988682.1:0-1146 GCF_001483705.2 Eufriesea mexicana | reverse complement strand
GCCAACAGAATCTTTTCTCCTTATTTATGCAAGAAAGTTAGCTCACCGCGATATTAGTCGAAACTGTCAATAAAACTGTATTTTCCAGCCAGATTCTACAGGACTGCAATGGCGATAGCTCGCCAATAGAATCCTTCCTCCTTGTTTATGCAAGAAAGTTAGCTTACCACGATATTAGCCGAAAATGTCAATAAAATAAGTCTTTCCAGCCAGATTCTGTAGCATTGCAGCTGCAATAGCACGCCAATAGAATCTTTCCTCCCCGTTTATGCAAGAAAGGTAGCTGACTACAATATTAGTCGAAAATGTCCGTAAAATTGAATTTTCCAACCAGATTCCAGAGCATTCCTGTGGCTATAGCACGCCAATAAAATATTTCCTCCTTACTCATGCACGAAAGTTAGCTCACCGCGATGTTAGTCGTAAATGTCAATGAAATTGAATTTTCCAGCCAAATTCAACAGCATTGCTGTGGATATAGCACGCCAAAATTATTTTTCCTCCTTACCTATGCAAGGAAGTTAGGTCACCACGGTATTAGTTGAAAATGTCAATAAAATTGAATTTTCTTGCAAGATTCTATAGCATTCCATTGGCTATACCACGCCAATAGAATCTTTCTTCCTTATTTATGCCAGAAAGTTAGATCTCCAGTATAGTAGACGAAAATGTTAACAAAATTGTATTTTCAGCCTCATTCTATATCAATGCAATTTCTATAGCACTGAAAATGGATCTTTCCTCCTTTCTTAAGCAAGGAAGTCAGCTCTCAACGATATTAGTCGAAAATGTCTGAGAAATTGAATTTTCCAGCAATGTTCTGTTGCATTACAATGTCTATAGCACCCCACCAGAATCTTTTCTCCTTATTTATGCAAGAAAGTTATCTCACAACGATATTAGAAGAAAATGTCAGTAAAATTGCATTTTCCAGCAAGATACCATAGCATTGCAATGGCTATATCACGCCAACAGATTCTACCAACCTTAATTATGCAAAACAGATAGTTCACCACGATATTAGTCGAAAATGTCATCAAAATTGAGCTTTCCAGCCAAATTCTATAGCACTGCGACGGCCACAGAACGCCAATTGAGTCTTTCATACTTATTTATGCAAGAAAGTTAGATCACCACGATATTAGT
>NW_016988681.1:0-602 GCF_001483705.2 Eufriesea mexicana | reverse complement strand
AATGTAGTATATTCTTACCTAGCCAAATGTGACATGTGGAGACGTAGCATATCTCAACCTAACATGACAATACCAAGATTGCTGGCCTCCACAGAGGCAAGCAGAATGCTCTACCGAGCAGAAAAACGCAGAAATCCACCGCACAGCGGTGAATAGCGCAAGTGCCGTAGATATCATAACGTAACCTGTCATAATCTAAATTACCCAAACGCAGCTTAACCCAAAATGACATGTCGCGTCCACATCTGCTGGCCGCCCCGGAGGAAGGCAGAATGTAGAAGAGTACAGTAGATCTATCCACCGAGAAGCAGTGTAAATCACAAAAGTCAATGTAGCATATTCTAACCTAGCCAAATGTGACATGTCCAAACGTAACATATCTCAACCTAACTTGACAAGACCAGGATTGCTCGCCTCCACGTAGTCAAGAGGAATTTGCCAGAGCACAGCATAGCGCAGAAATCCACCGCATTTCAGTGAGTAGTAGAAAAGTCGAAGATATGCTAACATAACATGACCTAGCAAAACATAACCAGGCATAGCATAACTCAAAGCAACGTGCCGCGACCACTGCTGCTGGCATACCTAGAGCCAAGCAGAAT
>NW_016988680.1:0-311 GCF_001483705.2 Eufriesea mexicana | reverse complement strand
TAAATAAGGAGGTAAGATTCTAGTGGCCAGCTATAGCCATTGCAATTCTATTGTATCTGGATGGAAAATTCAGTTTTATTGTCTTTTTCCGCTAATGTCGCGGGGAGCCGACATCCTTGCATAAATAAGTAGGGAAGATTCTACTGCCACGCTATAGCCATTGCAGTGCTGTGGAATCTGGATGCAAAGTTCAATTTTATTGACATTTTCGTCTAATATCGTAGTGAGCTAACTTTCTTCGATATATAAGGAGGAAAGATTCAATTGGCGTGCTATAGCCATTGCAGTGCTATAGAATCTGCCTGGAATAT
>NW_016988679.1:0-783 GCF_001483705.2 Eufriesea mexicana | reverse complement strand
TCTTCCAGGAAAATTCAATTTTATTGACATTTTCGACTAATATCGCGGTGAGCCAACTTTCTTACATAAATAAGGAGGAATGATCCTATTGCCGTGCTATAGACCTTGCAATGCTTTAGAATCTGGCTGGAAAGTTCAATTATATTGACAGTTTTGACTAATGTCGAGGTGAGCTAACTTTATTGCATAAATAAGGAGGAAAGATTCTATTGGCGTGCCATACGCATTGCAAAGCTATAGAATCGTCCTGGAAAATTCATTTTTATTGACATTTCCGACTAACATCGCGGTGAGCTAACTTTCGTGCATGAATAAGGAGGAAAGATTCTATTGGCGTGCCATACGCATTGCAAAGCTATAGAATCGTCCTGGAAAATTCATTTTTATTGACATTTCCGACTAACATCGCGGTGAGCTAACTTTCGTGCATGAATAAGGAGGAAAGATTCTATTGGCGTGCCATACGCATTGCAAAGCTATAGAATCGTCCTGGAAAATTCATTTTTATTGACATTTCCGACTAACATCGCGGTGAGCTAACTTTCGTGCATGAATAAGGAGGAAAGATTTTATTGTCGTGCTATTGCCACTGGAATGCTCTTGAATCCGGCTGGAAAATTCAATTTTACGGACATTTTCGACTAATATTGCAGTCAGATACCTTTCTTGCATAAACGACGAGGAAAGATTCTATTGGCGTGCTATAGCAGTTGCAATGCAACAGAATCTGGCTGGAAAGTCTTATTTTATTGACATTTTCGGCTAATATCGTGGTAAGCTAAC
>NW_016988678.1:0-738 GCF_001483705.2 Eufriesea mexicana | reverse complement strand
ATGAATCGATGGATGTATGGATGGATGGGAGTATGGAAGGACGGACGTATGGATGGAAGGATGTATGGATTGATGGATGTATGGATGCGTGTCTCTATCGATTGATGGATGTATGGATGGATAGATGTATGGATGGACGGATCTACGGATGTATCGATGTATGGATGTATATATGTATTGATGTATGGATGGATGGATGTGTGGTTAGTTGGATTTAAAGATGTGTGGATGGATGGATTGATTTATGGATTCGTTAATGGAAGGGCGAATGTACGGTTGTATGTATGGGTGGATGTGTGGATGTATGTATGGATGTATGTAAGTATGTATGTATGGAAGTATGTATGGATGAATTTATGGGTGTATGTATGGATCTTATGGGTGTATGTATGGATCTATGAATTGATGTATGTATGGATGAATGTATGGGTGTATGTATGGTTGTATGAATTGGTGTATGTATGGATGTAATGATGGATTGATGGATAGGTGGATGGATGTATGGATGGATATATGTATGGATCGATGGGTGTACGGATGGATGGGTGTATGAAAGGATGAATGTATGGATGGATGGATGGATGGATGGCTGTATGGATGGTTGTGTGTGTGTATACATTGAAGCATGAATGGACGGATGAACGGATGTATGTATGTTCGGATGTATGCATGGACGTATGTATGGATGCATATATGGTTGTATGCATGGATGTATGTATGGATGTTTGTATTTATGTA
>NW_016988676.1:0-525 GCF_001483705.2 Eufriesea mexicana | reverse complement strand
ATCTATGGTTGGATGGATGTATGGCTGGATGGATTCATGGATATGTGGATGTGTGGATGTATGAATGGACGGATGTATAGATGGATAGATGTATGGATCAATGGATGTTTGGATGGGTGCTAGTATGGATGGATGGATGCATGGTTCCATGGATGTATGGATGGGTGTTGTATGGATGGACGTGTGGCAAGGTGTAGGTATGGATGGATGTATGAATGGATGAATGGTATTATGTATGGTTGGGTGTATGAATGGATTGTGGTATGTATGTATGGATAGATGGATGTATGGATGGATGGATGTATGGATGTATGTTTGTATGGATGTACGAATGTATGGTTGATACGTATGTATGGATGTACGGATGTATGGTTGGACGGATATACGGATGGATGGATGTATTGGTGGATGTATGCGTGGATGGCAGGATATATGGATGGATGGATGTATTGATGTACAGACGTATGGATGCATAAGTGTAAGGATGTATGGATGTATGTATGGATGTTTTTGTGGATGTATGTA
>NW_016988675.1:0-388 GCF_001483705.2 Eufriesea mexicana | reverse complement strand
TTCATAACCTGTTATAACTCGATGAATAGATCATCTAACGTTCTCAATCCAATGGTAGGTATGGCCATCAACTTACCATAGAATAGGTCTATTCAAAATCTATAGCCTGCTATAGTTAGATGAATAGAGCACCTAACGTTCTCAATCCAATGGTAGGTATAGCCATCTACTTACCATAGAATAAATCTTTTAAAAATTCATAACCTCCTATAGTTTGATGAATAGATCATTTAACGTCCTCAATCCAATGGCAGGTATAGTCATCTACTAACCATAGAGTAGGTATATTAAAAATTCATAACCTGCTATAGTTAAATGGATAGAACTAACTTTCTCAATCCAATGGTTGGTATAGCCATCTACTTACCATAGAATAAGTCTATTCAAA
>NW_016988674.1:0-479 GCF_001483705.2 Eufriesea mexicana | reverse complement strand
ACGTTGAGATAGGTAAGGATTTCTTTGACTTCTCTGCTACACACTGCTATTCTATGAACTTCTGCGACCTTCTGTGCGATATCACACTCCGCATGCTCTGTGGGCGCCAGGTATAGTGCTCTCGACACGCTACGTCGAGTAATTCCACGTTCGGTTTTGCTAGGTTAGGTTAGTTTCGGCCAGGATATCTCTGATATTTGCGCTTTACGTGGGATTGGGGCAGATCTCTACTCTCTACTGTGCTTTAATATGCTCTGCATGGCTTTGAAGGTGCCAGCAATGGTGGCCTCGGCACTTTAAGTTAAGTTATGTAAATTTCGCTTATATTACATTTTGATAGGTTAGGGTAGGGAAGACTGACTTGTGCGATATAGACTGATATCTTGTGGCTTTCTGCGCTATATTGTGCTCTACTATGTTTCGCTGGGCCGAGGGGAGACCAGCAATGGTGTTCGCGGCTTGTTATGCTGAGTTAGGCT
>NW_016988673.1:461-701 GCF_001483705.2 Eufriesea mexicana | reverse complement strand
CCAACCGTTACGTATCTCAACTTAACGAGCCGAGTCCACAATTGCTGGCCTGCCCAGTGCCGAACAGAATGTATTAAAGCACAGTAGATCACGGAAATCAATAGAATCCCAGCGCATAGGACAATAGTCGACGCCACCCTATCCTAACGTAGCCGTACGTAACACAATCGAACGTAGCTCAACTCAGCCTAACGTGCCGAGACCACCATTGCTATCCTCCCCAGTGCCAAGATGAATATG
>NW_016988673.1:0-345 GCF_001483705.2 Eufriesea mexicana | reverse complement strand
TTAACTCAACATGAGGTGCCGAGATCAGTGACGCTGGCTTCCCAGTGGCAAGCGGAGAATATTAGAGCAACGTAGAACGCAGAAGTCCACCTAATGCGGGTGTATAACGCAAAAATCAAATTTATCCTCCACAAATCTGACCAAACGTGATATAACCATACGTATTATAACTCAACCTAGTGTGCTGCCACAACTATTGCTGGCCTCCCGAGAGTCTAGCAGAGTAGACCGGCGCAACGAGGAGCGCTGAAATTCTCCGAACAGCAGTGTATTGCATAAAGGTCAAGGTACCCTCTCCTAACCTTACCAAGCGTAGCATAGCCGAACGTTATCCATCATAGCCTA
>NW_016988672.1:0-619 GCF_001483705.2 Eufriesea mexicana | reverse complement strand
TTGTATTTTCCAGCCTGATTCTATAGCATTGCAATGGCTATAGCACGCCTATGGAATCTTTCCACCTCATTTATGCGAGAAAGATAGTTCACCACCATATTAGTCGAAAATGTCTATAAAAGTGAACTTTTCAGATTCTATAGCTCTGCAATGGCTATAGCACGCCAATAGAAACTTCCCTCCTTATTTTTGCAAGAAAATTAGCTCACCACGATATTAGCAGAAAATGTAAATAAAATTGAATTTTCCAGCCAGATTCTATAGCATTGCAGTGGATATAGCACACCAATCTATTCTTTCCTCGTCATTTCTGCAAGAAAGTTAGTTCACCAATATATTAGTCGAAAATGTCTATACAATTTAATTTTCCATCCGGTTCTATAGCTCTGCAACGGCTATAGTACGCCAATAAAATCGTTCCTCCTTATTTATGCAAGAAAATTAGCTCACTACGATATTAGTAGAAAATGTCAGTAAAATTGAATCTTCCAACGAGATCCTATAGCAATTCAATGGCTATAGCAGGGCAATAGAATCTTTCCTCCTTATTTATGCGCGAAAGTTAGCTCACCACTATATTAGTCGAAAATGTCAACAAAATTGAATTTTCCAGCCAGTT
>NW_016988671.1:0-708 GCF_001483705.2 Eufriesea mexicana | reverse complement strand
TGTACACTGCGATTCTATGGATTTCCGCGTTCTGCTGTCCAGTAAAGTGTTTTGCTCGGCACTTCGGAGGCCAGGAATTGAACTCGCGGCACGTTAGTTTGAGTTATGTTACGTTTGGTTATGTTACGAATAATTAGGTTTGACTTGAGTGATGTGGTCTGCTATTAGTTGCATTTCTGCGCCCTGCTGTGCTCTAGGATATGCAGCCTGGCTCTGGGAAGGCCAACAATAGAGACCTCGGCACGTTACGTTGAGTCAGGTTACGTCTGGTTAGGTTGGGTTAGGCTAAGCTTGGTTAGGAGTGCTTAACATTTTGCTGTACACTGCTGGCCGGTGGATTTCTGCGCTCTTCTGTGCTCTAGCACGTCCAGCTTGGCTTAGGGGTGGGCAGCAATAGCGGCCTCGGCATGTTAGTTTGCGATAGGCTATGATTCGTTATGTCCAGTTGGTTTGGGTAGCTACGACCTTTTCGATATACAATACGATTCTACGGGTTTCTGCGTTCTTCTCTCCACTAGCGCGTACTGCTTGGCTCTGTGGTGGCCAGGAATAGGCGTCGCGGCACGTTAGGTACAGTTAGGCTATGTTCGGATGTGTTGGAATTGGTCATGTCAGAGGAGGGTAGCTTTGAACTTAACGCTATACTTTCCTATTAGGTGGATTTTTGCGCCCTACAGGACTGTAACGTTTACAGCCTGGCTCTGGGAA
>NW_016988670.1:0-611 GCF_001483705.2 Eufriesea mexicana | reverse complement strand
ATCCATACATACATCCATGTATACATCCATACATACATCCACACTCACATCCATACATGCATCGATGCATACATCCCTACATACATCCATACAAACATCCATACATACATCCGTTCTTTCGTCCATCCATCCTTCCATTCATCCATCCAAACAACCTTAGATCCATGCATCCGTACATCCATACATGCGTACATGCGATCATCCATACTTGCATACATCCATAGATACATAACTCAAATGCATCCATACGTTCAAACATCCATACATACATACATACATACATCCACCGAACCATACATACATCCATCCACACATCAATCCACCAATCCATTCCATAAATCTATCCATCCATACATCACTGCAACAATCCATCGATCCATCCATCCATACGTCCAAACATACATCAATACATACATCCAGAAATACACCAATACATTCGTCCGTACAGCCATCCATACATACATCCTTCCATACATCAACACATACATATATACATACATCGATTCGAACGTCCATACATACATCCATCCATACATACATTCATCGAAAAAACCATACATCCATACATCCATACATCCATACATATATACACCCATGCATCCATACATCCG
>NW_016988669.1:0-1326 GCF_001483705.2 Eufriesea mexicana | reverse complement strand
AAGCTGATAAGAACAGATACTACACTTTGATCTTAGCTTATACAAGCCGAGAAGCGATAAATTTTACAGGATGAAGTCACACTGATATGCCCCAAAGCGTATATTTCCACTTGCGAGAATGAATAAATTATGCTCATCGACGATAGATGTCTCTGCTGAATCGATACATACATGTTTGTGTCACATATGTATGTACAAAAATGTAAAAAAAAAAATTTTTTAAAACAAACTTTCGGAAAAAAAGGTTATATTAACAACTTTATTTTGTTAACAAACGAGTTCGTTAAAAATGAAAACAGGAATATACAAGAAAAGAAACTAGCCCTGCTGGCCCTACGATCCAATTGGGAGAATGCATAGTTCCGTTTTTGCGACAGAGTTGCCGTCCTGCGAACGTTCATGTCGATTTGTAGCTTGATGTATAGGTTATTCCTTTCGTCCCTTATCGTGTTTTGATTTTGCATTCTGATCTCATAGATTCGGTGAAACGCGTCACTAAGATGTATAATCTTTATCTGTTTATTGCATTCTATTTTCCTAATATTAATATATATATATGTTTACTGATTTCACGAGTTACTTATTTTGTCCATTTGTAACATTGGTTATGAGCCCTAGGAACGTGGTATCCAATACATAACCTAAATTTTGCGGTGAAGCACGTGTTCAGTTAAGGGGACATGACAATTTGACGCACTGAAAAATTAATGATACTTTAAAGAAACACCGAAGAAAACGTAATCGCTTCATTTATATAAGCTTTTGTGACTGATTTCAACATATTATTAGATATATAAAACAATATTAAATTTTTAAAAAAGCCCCTTATTAAGCTTTGCGATGTCATTCTGAAATAATTTCGTTCAATATGGCCTTTTGGTGTGCAGGATTCCAGCCAAATGGAATTAATGACAAAAAAATCAAAAAGGACTTGAAACTGTAACATATTTTCTTGAATATTTAAATTTTTTTGAAAATTAACAAATTGGCAGCTATTCATAGTTGATCTACCGAATTTTTATGAAAAATTTCGTTATTTTTTGTTAATAACTTTTGAAATTGTTAACAATATTAACAAGTCGAACGTCAAAATTTCATAATAATTAGTTAATTAAATCTCGAGATATCTTGCACATTGTGTTTAGAAACATAGTTACGAGGAAAACGCGCTTTGAAACGTAATTTTCATATCTATCCTTAATTTTTCGCTAATCAGTCAGTGCTACCTGTTGAATGCGACCATCTGCTTCGACTTTAGTCTAGTATATGGCTGATACACAAGATCTATGATCGATTCGACCTTTTTTAGAGTTTTTAAGCCATCGT
>NW_016988668.1:0-708 GCF_001483705.2 Eufriesea mexicana | reverse complement strand
CATTGCTCTATTATACTCTGCACGACTCCGGGGTTTCGGTTACTAACGGTCGCGGCACCTTAGGCTGAGTTAGGGTACGTTTGGTTAGTTTAGGTTGTGTTAAGATAGGTAAGGATAGATTTGGCTTTCGTGATAGAAACTGTTGTACAGTGGATTTCTGCGCTAGACTGTGCCCTACTATATTCTGCATGCCTTTGTGGAGGGCAGCAACAGTGGTCTGGTCATGTTAGGTTGAGCTAGGTTACGTTAGGATATGCTACGTTTGAATAAGTTTGGATGCGATAGCCTTGATTTTTGTGCTGTACACTGCTATTCGGTGGATTTCGGCTCCCTACTGTGTTATAACACGTTCTGCATGGCTCTGGGTAGGTCATCAAAATTGGCCTCGCCACGCTATGTTGAGTTACACTACGTTTGGATAGGTTACGATCGGACAGGTTGGACTGGGGTATGTCTTATATTTGTGCTGTACACTGCTAACCACAGATTTCTGCGCTCTAATGTGGTCTAATGTGCTTTGCTTGGCCCCAAGGAGGCCATTAATATAGGTCGCTGCAGGTTATATTGTGTTAGACTATGTTCGGTTAGTCTTGGTTTGTGGTAGCCTTGACTTCTGTGCTATACCTTTCTACTCTGTGGATTTCTGCTTTGTTCTGTTCTCTAATATATTCTGCGTGGCTCTGTGGTTCCTGCAATATGTGCCTCATC
>NW_016988667.1:0-243 GCF_001483705.2 Eufriesea mexicana | reverse complement strand
GGAAAATTCATTTTTGTTGACATTTACGACTAATATCGTGGTGAGCTAATTTCGTTGCATAAATAGGGGAGAAAGATCCTATTGGCATGATATAGCCATTGCAATGCTATACAATCTGACAGGAAAACTCAATTTTACTAACATTTTCGAATGATATCGTAGTGAGCTAAGTTTGTTGCCTAAATAAGGAGGTAAGATTGTACTGGTATGCTATATCCTTTGCAATGCTATAGAATCTGACTG
>NW_016988666.1:0-492 GCF_001483705.2 Eufriesea mexicana | reverse complement strand
TTTTTCCTTTCTGCTCTCCACTGTGTTCTGCTCGGCTCTGTGGAAGACAGAAATAGTGCCCGCTGGGCGTTAAATTTGGTTAGGTTACGTTTGGCTATGTTACGATTGGTAAGGTTAGGATATTACTGGTTAGGATATTATAGCTTTGCCCTTAATGATATAGTATGCCATTAAGGCGATCTCTGGGCACAACAGAGCTCAAGTTTTCTCAGCTTGGCTCTGGGAAAGCCAGCAGCAGTGGTCTCGGTACGTTTTGTTGAGTTACGCTAAGTTCGCTTATGTCATGTTTGGTCAGGTTAGGATATAGTATATTAGACTTTTGCGCCATACACTGCTATTCGGTGGATTTTCGCCCCATGTTGTGCTCTAATATGTCCAGCTTCGCTCTGGGGTTGCCAGTAATAGTGGCCTCGGTACGTTAAGTTGAGTTATGTTTCGCTCCGTTAGGATAGGTTTGGAAGGCTTGGTTACGGTTTCTTTGATGCTTGCACT
>NW_016988665.1:0-1459 GCF_001483705.2 Eufriesea mexicana | reverse complement strand
TATAAGTTTATAGCACAAGAGTCTAAGCAATCCTGTCCTAACATGTCCCAAACTAACCTAACCGAACGTAGAATAACTGTACCTAACGATCCTAGGCCACTGTTCTGCTGCTGGCCTGCATAGAGCCAAGCGGTACATATAAGAGCAGAGTAGTGCGCAGAAATTCACCGAATTGCAGTGCATAACAGAAAAGTCAAACATATCCTGACCTAACATGAGCTTACCTAACCTATACAAACGTAGTGTAGCTAAACGCAACGTGACGAGGCCAGTAATGCTGGCCTCCCAAGAGTGAAGCAGAGCAAATTACGGCACATTAGAGGGCGGAAATCCACCGTATAGCAGCGAGTAGCACAGATGTCGAAGTAGCCTATCCGAATCTAGCCAAACGTAATATACCCAAACGTAGAATAACACAACCTGACATGACGAAACCACTATTACTGGCTTCCACAAGGACAAGCAGAAGGTACTAGAGCACAGTAGTGAGTAGAAATAAACCGCATTGCAGTGAACTGCGTAAAAGACGTAGACAACCTGGCATAACATGACCCATCCTAACCTAGCAAGTCGAGGCATAACTCAACATCTCTTTCCGCACACAGCTGCTCCTGGTCCCTCTAGAGCCGAGCATATTGCAGTAGAGTGCAGTGGACCACAGAAATCCACGGAATAGCAGTGTAAATCACAAAGGTAAGAGTAGCGTATCCTAACCTAGCCAAACGTAGCACATCCAAACGGAGCATATCCAGCCGATGCACGACGTAACCGCTACTGCTGGCCTCCCCAGGGCCAAGCAGAAGATACTACAGTCCAGCAGAGCGCAAAAGTCCACCGCATTGCAGTTTATACCGCAAGAGTCAAACACATCCTGACCGAAGCTCACCAAACCTAACCGACACAAACGTAGTGTAACAGCACGGAACATGACGAGACCAATATTGGGTGCCTTCCCAGAGCCAATCACGAAATATTAGATATCACTGGATAGCAGAAATCTGCCGAGTAGTAGTGTATACCGCAGAAGACAAGGCCATCTTGTCCTAACCTAACCAAACGAACATAAGCACACGTAACATTTCTAAACCTAACTAGACGAGACCACTGTTCCTTGCCTCCACAGAGCCAAGCAGCATCTACTAGAGCACAGTAGAGCGCAGGAATCCACAGCACTGCAGTGCATAGAACGAAAGTGGAATGTACCCAAGCCTAACTTGTACCTAACCTAACCTCTCCAGATGTAGGGTAACTCAACTTAACGTCGCCAGGCCAATATTGCTTGCCTCCCCAGAGCCAAGCAGGATCTGTTAGAGTGCAGTAAAAAGAAGAAATCCAATGAATAGCAGTGTATAGTACAAAAGTCAAAGCCAACATATCCTAACATAGCCAAACGTAGCACAACCAAGCTTAACCTAACATAACATAACGTCCCGCGGCCACTATTTCTGGCCTCCACAAA
>NW_016988664.1:0-597 GCF_001483705.2 Eufriesea mexicana | reverse complement strand
TGGTCTCTCCAGCGACAAGCAGGATATGCTGTAGCACACTAGGGCGCAGATGGCCAACAAATAGCAGTGTATATCACAGAGGACGAAGAAACCCTGACCGAGACTAACTGAATTAACCAAACGTATACTTGCTAATCCTGACGAGCCGAGCCCACTATTGCTGAACTCCCCATTGCCAAGCAGGACATGTTAGAGGAGAGTAAAGCGCAGAGGAGCATAGAATGGCAATGGACAGTAGAAAAGGCGAAGATATCCTCACCTAACCCAAACTAGCCTAACATACCGAAAAGTTACCTAACTCAAGCAAACGTGCGACGAAAGCAATTGCTGTCCTTCCCAGAAAAAGCAGATGCTAGTAGAGCATTGCAGGGCACAGATATCGACCGAATAACAGTGTATAGCACAAAAGCCAAAGCTATCCTGACCAAACCTGTCTCAACTTAGCCAAGCCAAGCGAAACCCAACTCAACCTAGCGTGCCGAGACCAGCATTGCTGTCCACCCCGGAGCCAAGCAGAATATACTAGGGCACAGTAGATCGCAGAAGCCCACCGAACAACAGTCTATACCACGAAGGTCAATGCAATCCGATCCTAAT
>NW_016988663.1:6409-10026 GCF_001483705.2 Eufriesea mexicana | reverse complement strand
AACCTCACCAAACGTAACATAACAAAACGTACCCTAACTCAACCTAACCAGCCGTGACCACTAGAGCTCGCCTCCCCAGCGCCAAGAAGAGTACACTACAGCACAGCAGAGCGCAGAAAGGCACCGCGTTGCAATGTATAGCAAAAACCGTAGATATCCTGATATAGCCATCCTAATCTAACCTAACGAAGCTTAACGTAACACAACCTAACGTGCCGAGACCACAATCACTGGCCACCCCAGTGCCACGCAGAGCACATTGGAGCACACTAGAGGGCATAAGACCACGGAATAGTAGTGCATGGAACAAAAGCCAAAGTATCCTATCCTAACCTAGCCAAACGTAACATAACCAAAAGTAGCCTAGCTCAGCCGAACACGACGAGACCACTATTGCTGGCATCCGCGAACACAAGCAGAATGTACTAGAGAACAGTAGTTATCAGAAATCCACCCCATTCCAGTGAATAGCGCAAAAGTCGAATATATCCTAACCTAACCAGACCTAACCCAGCACAACCAAGCGTAGCATAGCTCAACGCAACGTGCCGCAACCACAGCACCTGGCCTCCGCAGAGCTCAGCAGAATGCTGTAAGGCACAGTCGATCACAGAAATCCATCGAATAGCAGTGTATACCACGAAGGCCTTGGATATCGTGAGCCAACCTGTCCTAACCTAGTCTAGCCGAACGTAGCATAACTCAACATAACGTACCACGACCACTGCTGCTTGCATTCCCGTAGTCAAGCAGACTGTAGTTCAGCACTGTAGATCACAGATATCCACCGAAAAGCAGTGTACAGCACGAAAAACAAAGCCATCCAAACCAAACATAACCTAACTAAACCTAACGTGCCGCAAATTCTACTGCTCGCCTCCCTAGAGTCGAGCGGATTATAGTAGAGCAAGCTAGAGCGCGGACATCCTCCGAATCTCAGAGCATAGCACAAAATTCAAAGAAACCCTAACCAAGCCTTCCTAGGCTAACCCAGCTGAACGTAACCTAACTCAAGCTGACGTGCCGGGAGTGCTACTATTGGCCACCCAGAGCCAAGAAGGATATACTAGAGTACAGCGAAGCGTAGAAATCAGCGCATTGAAGTATATAGCACAAAGGTCAAACATACCCTGATCAAACTTGACGTAACACACCCTATCAAAACGCAGTATAACTAAGCATGACGTGACGAGTCCAATATTTCTGGCCGCCCCCGAGCCAAACAGAGCATATTAGAGCACGCTAGATCGCAGGAATCGTCCGAAAACCAGTGAATATTACGAAAGACCTGGTAGCCGGTCCTAACCTAGCTAACCGTAACACACCGAAACGTAGCCTACCTCAACCAAACATGACGAGACCACTATTGCTGGTCTCCGCAGAGACAAGCAGAATGCACTAGGGCACAGCAGAACGCATATATCCACCGCATTGAAGTGTGCAGCGCAAAATCCAAACTTAGCTTAACCTAACCTAACCAAACGTAAGATATCTCAATATAACGTGCCGAGGACACCAGTGCTGGCAGCCACACAGCGAAGCAGAGGTATTAGAACGCCGTAGAGCGCAAACACCGGAGTATAGCAGTTTATAGCTTGGAGGTCTGGAGTATCCCATCCGGAACTCACCAGACGGAACATAACCAAACGTGGTATAGCTCAACCTATCTTGCCGAGACCACCACGCAAATAGGTCAAAGTAGCCTATCCTAGCCTGGCCAAACGCAACACACACAAATGCAACCTAACTCAGCCTAACATGACGAGACATTTATTGCTGACCTCCACAGAGACAAGCGGAGTATACTAAAGTACAGTAGTGCGCAGAAATCCACCGTACTGCAGAGAATAGCACAAAGGTCGAAGATACCCGCACAGTACCTGACCTAGCCTAGCCAAGCCAAGCGTAGCGTACCTAAACAGAGCGCGCCGCGACCACTGCTGCTGGCAACTACGGAGCCAAGCAGACTACAGTAGAGCACTGTAGATCACAGGAACCCACGGAATAACGGTGTAAATAGCAAAAGTCAATGTAGCCCATCCTAACCTACCCAAACGTAACATATGCAAACGTAGCCGAACCCAACCTGACTCGACGAGACCTCTATTGCTGACCTCCACAGAGAAAAGCAGAGTACGTTAGAGGACAGTAGCGCGCAGGAATCCACCGCGTTGCGGCGAATCGCACAAAAGTCGAAGATGTCCTAACATAACCTGACCTAACCTTACACAAAGGAACGCATCGTAACACAAACTAACGTGCAGCGACCACTGCCGCTGGCCTCTCCATAGCCAGCAGAAGATATTTGAACACTGTAGAGGGCAGAAATCCACGGATAGTAGTGTATGTCACAAAAGTCTGAACTGTCGTATCCTAACCTCACCAAACGTAACATAACCGAACGTAGCATAGATCAAGGTAACGTGCCGAGAGCACAATTCCTGGCGCCCACAGAGGCAAGCAGATTGCGATAGCGCTCGTAAGAGCGCAGAAGTCCATAGAATAGCAGTGTGAGCCACAACAGTCAAAGCTAACCAAACATAACACAACGTATCCTAGTATGATCATACGTAACCTGACACAACCTGACTTGCCGCGTCAACCATTGCTGGCATCTCGAGAACAGAGCAGAGCAGAGTAGAACAATGTAGACCGCAGGAGTACGCAGAATAGCTGTGTATAGCACAAAAGTCAAAGCTACCCTGTCCTAACCTATCCAAATGTCATGTAAACAAACGTATCCACGCCCCATCTGACGTGCTGAGACCGCTACTGCTGGAATCCCCTGAGCCAAGCGGAATATACAAGGGCAATGTAGAGCGGAGGAGCCACCGAATAGCAGCGCATGGCACAAAAGCCGAATATGCCACAAGCTAGCGCGACCTAACCTGGCCAGACCAATCGTAGTCTAACTAAGCTTAACGAACCGGACCACAATTTTTGTCCTCCCCAGTGCCAAGCAGAACATATTAGAGCACAGTAGAGTGCAGAATTCCGCCGGACTGCATTGAATAGAGCAAAACTCAAAGCTAGAGGCTCCGAACCTAACCTATCGTAACGTAACCGAACGTAACATACCCGAACTTAACGTGACTCGACCGCTATTTCTGGCCTCCCCAGAGTCTGGCAGGGCATAATAGAGCAACGTAGTGCGCAGGAATCGACCGTATGGCAGCTTATTGCTCAAAAGTCAAAGCAACCCTAGCCTAACCTGACCTAACTTAAGCTAACCAAACGTAGCGTAACTCAACGTAACGTGCCGGTGCCACTGAAGCTGGTCCACAAAGAGACAAGCTGTACGTACTGGGGCAGATTAGGGTGCAGAAATGATCCGCATTGCAGTGAAAATCACAAAAGCCAAACGTGTTCCAACCTAACCAGACCTAACCTAACCTAACCAAACGTAGCCCAACTCAATGTAACGTGCCGGTGCCATTAATGCTCGCCCACCCAGAGACAAGCTGAATATGTTATAGTACAGTAGGGTGCAGAGTTCCGCCGAATGGAAGTATATTGCGCAAAAGACAGAGCTAGACCTTAATAACAGATACAATCGTAACGTAAACAAACGTAACACAACTTAACCTAACGTGAGTCGTCAACTCCTGCTGCCCCCC
>NW_016988663.1:0-204 GCF_001483705.2 Eufriesea mexicana | reverse complement strand
CGCTTAACACAACATAACGAGCCGAGGCCACCGTTGCGTGGCTCCCGAGAGCCGAGCAGAACATACTAGAGCACTGTCGAGCGCAGTAATCGGCTGCATTGCAGTGTATAGCACAAAAGTCGGAGCTATCCTCTACTAACCTAACCAATCGTGACATAGTCAAACGTAGCCCACCTCAACCTAACGTGCCGCGACCACCATTTC
>NW_016988662.1:0-702 GCF_001483705.2 Eufriesea mexicana | reverse complement strand
CAGCCTAACGTGACACCCAGTGACAAGCAGGACGTTCTAGAGGTCAGCAGAGCGCACAAGACCACAGAACAGCAGTGTACACTACGTGAGTCAAAGCTATCCAAACCTAACCCTGCTAGCGTAACCAAACCAAAAGTAACCTAACACAACCGAATGTGCCGAGACCACTATTTCTTGCATCTCCAGAGCCAAGAAGAATACACTAGATCACAGCAGAGCGCAGTAATCCACCGCATTGCAGTTTATAGCACAACGGACAAAGATTTCCATTCCTAACCTAATCAAACATATCATAACCGAACGCAACATAGCTCAACCTAACGTTCCTAGACCGCTACAGCAGGCCTCCACATCGCCTAGCAGAATATGTTAATGGAGAGTAGAGAGTAGAAATCCACCCAATGTCCGGGTGTAGCACAAAATTCAAAGTCGTCCTGACCAAACCAGGCCTGTCCTAACCTAACCAAACGTATCGAGACGGGACCCCTATTGCTGGCCTCCCATGAGCCTAACTGAATGCTCTAGAGCACGGTAGAGTGCAGAAATTCACCGAATAGCTGTGTGTAGCACAAAAGTCGAAGCCATCCTGTCCTATCCTAACCAATCGTAACATATCTCAACCTAACAAGACGCGACCAGTATTGCTTGCCTCCCCAGAGGCAATCACAACATATATGAGGATAGTAGGTCGCTGAAAAACAT
>NW_016988661.1:0-593 GCF_001483705.2 Eufriesea mexicana | reverse complement strand
TTTCTGGTCTTCCCAGTGACAAGTTGGTCATATTTGAGCACCATACGGCGCAGGAATCCACCTAATAGCAAACCATGTCTCCAAAGTCAAAGCCATCCTCTCCTAAACTAACCAATCATCCAAAGTCAAAGCCATCCTCTCCTAAACTAACCAATCGTGACATAACCTAACGTAACATAACTCAACCTAACGTGCAGCGACCACAATTGCTGGCCTCCTCAGAGCCAAGCAGGACACTTTGTTGCAGAGTAGAACGCATAAATCCATTGAATCGCAGTGTATATCAGTACAGTCAAAGCTACATAAACCTAACTCAAGCAAACAGAGCACAGCCAAGCATAGCCTAACACTACCTAACATGCCGAAACCGCTTCTGCTGCCCGTCACAGATAAGTAGGATATGCTAGAGCGCAGTAGAGCGCAGAGGTCCACAGAATAGCATTGTAGAGCACAAAAGTTGTAGCTACCCCAGCAAAGCCGATCCTATCCCTGCCTAACCGGAAGAAACATGACTAACCCTAACGTGCCGAGACCACCATTGCTGGCCTTCCCAGAGCCAAGCTGAAAATTTTAGAGCACAGTATGACGCAGAG
>NW_016988660.1:0-529 GCF_001483705.2 Eufriesea mexicana | reverse complement strand
GTAGAATACATTGATCATTATAGAGGGCTATGGAGGGTACATCATCAGTGAGCAAATTAATACGACGTCTACACTAATGCGATGGTGCATAGACACAGTACTGTACTGACCATTGTTAGTATGCTGAGGGGAAATTGTCTTTCGTCATTCTAGAATTGCCACATCATGTATTATCATCATTCAACAGATTAATACATCGGTTAGAGTGCCCCTTTGGTGGCTGTACAGTGTTCCGCATTGACAATTTTTAATATCTTTAGCCATGACGGTACTACACATAGACGATTCTGGAACTGCTGGAGAATATAATTCATCAGTGACCAATTTATCCAACGTGCGCAGCACTGCGCGATGGCTGTGCTCGGTTCGGTGTTGTCAATTTCTTATACCGCTAGGTATAATGGATGTGTCTTCTTCCAATCTAGAATTGCTATTGGCCATTAACAATCATTGAACAGATCAATCAATAGAGTACAGTGCGCTGATGGTGTATGCATAATGTACCCTACTCTCAGTTGTATATACCTCA
>NW_016988659.1:0-499 GCF_001483705.2 Eufriesea mexicana | reverse complement strand
ATTCGTTCTTCCAGATCATAATTAATTTTTTACAATTATTAGTATCTTGTCGAAATTAATCACACCTCTCCAAATAATATCCTGGACATGACAATACCTTATCAGAATTGATCATACTTCTCCTCGTTCCTATCCAGAACTAAATTCATTGCTCTGAACACTATCGTACCTGATCAAAAACTTCTCCAAATATCGACATCCCTAATCAAATCACAATTAACTCTTTTCTGAATTAGAAAGCTCTACATACATCGGTAATTTCATACGAAAATTAATCACATCCTAATTCCAATCCAACTATATACACGCTTCAATCCAGCAACGAGCAAAAATTCTAATCTTGTTGTGTAACAAGATCCTTGTCCATGTCTCCGAAAGATACCTGAAGATCCTAGAATTAAAACCCACTTATCAAAATCAAAATCGTCAGGCAAATCCATCCAAGTTCATCAGGTGTCACCCAACCGCACCAAACTTCCAAAAAAATATTCATAAATGA
>NW_016988658.1:0-485 GCF_001483705.2 Eufriesea mexicana | reverse complement strand
GCGCTCTAGTGTGCTCTAGTGCATTCTGCTGGTCTCTGTGCTGGCCAGCAGTATTGGTCTCAGTTAGGTTGGGTTTGGTTATGTTACGTATGGTTAGGTTAGGATAGGATAGCGTTGACTTGGAGTGCCGCACTGAATGACGAGCGAGACGGACGCGATCACGACGCACCTAAGATTGGGGGGTATTTCCTGCGGGAAAGAGAATTTTCTGGCGCGTGTGTCAGTGCTATTCTGTGCGTGCGGTGCGCAGGTGCACGTGGCCGGGGACCCGCGTCGCGGAGTGTTTCGTAGTGCCGATAAAAATTGAATTTGCTTGGAACATTTTTTTCTTTTTTCCTGGCATCGACGAAGTTTTGGACGCCGTTACGTCGCAGGTAGGCGAGGGACGGTGCCCATTGTCTGCCGCGGAGCCGCTCGCCTGCCCGGCGAGGGATACCTTCGCTGAGGTTCACGGCATATTGAAAACGGTGGAGCAGGGGCTATCA
>NW_016988657.1:3208-5066 GCF_001483705.2 Eufriesea mexicana | reverse complement strand
GGACGCTAGGAGTTGCGGTGGCGTCAAGTTAGGCTGAGATTCGTTACGCTAGGTTAGGTTAGGTTTTGTTAGGCTTTGTTATGATATCTTTGCCTTTTGTGTTATACGGTGCTATTCGTTCGATTCCTGCGTTCTACATTGCTTGCTATATTCTGCTTGGCTACCGTTATACCAGCAATATTCGTCGTGACACGTTGGTTTGTGTCATGTTACGTGTGGTTAGGTTAGGTTAGAATACGCTTGGTTAGTATAGCTTCAGCTTTTGTGCTATACATCGCTATTCGGTGGATTTCTGCGCTCTACTCTACTCTAGTGTGTTCTGCTTGGCTCTGTGGAGGCCAGCAATAGTTTTCTTGGCACGTTAGGTTGAGTTGCATTACGTTTGGCTATTTTACGCTGGGTTACGTTCGGACAGGCTAGCTCTGACTTTTATGCTATACACTGCTATTCTGTAGATTTATGCGCTCTACATTGCTTTATTATTCTGTGCTTGCGTTCGGGGTAGGGGGGGCAGGAATAGTAGTCTCGGCACGTTATGTTAAGTTATTCTACGTTTGGTTAGGTTCGTTTTGGGCGGTCTAGGTCTGGGTATCTTTGATTTATGTGTTATACACTGCCAGTCCATTAACTTCTGCACGCTACTGTCCTCCAATATGTGCTGCTTGGCAATGGGGAGGCCAGCAAGAGTGGTCTATGCACGTTAGTTTCGGTCATCTCACGTTAGGTTAGATTAGGATGGGCCATGTTAGGCTAGGATAGACTGGACCTTTGTGCTTTACACACCAATTCGGCGGATTTCGGCGCCCTACCGTGGGACCTAGTAT
This sequence comes from Eufriesea mexicana, assembly GCF_001483705.2. Lineage (NCBI taxonomy): Eukaryota > Metazoa > Arthropoda > Insecta > Hymenoptera > Apidae > Eufriesea > Eufriesea mexicana. The sequence goes on along the minus strand of NW_016988657.1, from coordinate 4,242 downwards.
ATTCTGGTCGGCTCTGCGAAGTTCAGCAATAGTGGCCTAGGCACGTTAGGTGGAGTTAAGTGACGTTTGGCTATGTTATCTTTGGCTATGTAAGGCTAGGACAACCTTCGCTTTTGTGCTATACACTGGTATTCGGTACATTTCTGCGCTCCACTGTCATCCAATAAGTTCTCCTTTGTTCTGGGGAGGCCAGAAATAGTGGTCGCGACGCGGTAGGGTTTATTATATTACGTTTGGTATGGTAAGGTTATGTTGTGTTAAGTCGTGATATCCTACACTTTTGTGCTCAGCACTGCTATTCTGTGGATCACTGGGCTCTACTGTGCTCTACTACACCATGCTCTACGCTTGGGTGGGCAGTAATTGTGGTCTCGGCTCATTAGGTTGAGGTAGCCTACGTTTGGTTATGTTACGTATGGTTAGGGTAGGAGAGGATATCTCTGACTTTTGTGCTGTACATTGAAATGCGGTGGATTTCTGCGCTCTGCTGTGCTCTAGTATGTTCTGCTCGGCTGTGTGCAGGCCAGTAATAGTGGTCTTGCCGTGTTCGGTTCAGATAGGCTGCGTTTGGTCAGGTTATGTTTGCTATGGTTAGGTTTGGATAGCTTCGATTTTTCTGCTATACACTGCGATTCTATTGATTCCTTCTCTCTACTCTGCTCGAATACGTTCCGCTTGGCTCTGGTGTGGCCAGCAATATTGGTCGCGTCACGCTAGGCTGAGTTAGGTTACGTTCGGTTACGTTACGATTGGTCAGGCTAGGAGGGACTAGCATCGACTTTTGCGCTATACACTGCTATACGGTGGATTTCTGCACTCTACCGTGCTCTAGCATTTTCTGCTTGTCGCTGGGGAGGGCAAAAATATTGGTCTCGTCTCGTTTAGTTTAGCTAGTCTACGTTTGACTGGGTTAGGTTAGGTCACGTTAGGTTTTGATACATCTGACTCTTCTGCTATACGCTGCTGTATGGTGGCTCTCTGCGATCTACTGCGCCCTAGTATATTATTCCTGGCTCAGGGGATTCCAGCAATTG
>NW_016988657.1:0-730 GCF_001483705.2 Eufriesea mexicana | reverse complement strand
GTAGTCTCGGCACTTTATGTTAGGTTATGCTACGTCTGGTTAGGTTAGTTTTGGGCGGGCTGGATTAGGGTATCTTCGACTTGTGTGCTATACACTGCCAGTCTATTGACGTCTGCGCGCTACTCTCCTCTAATACGTTCAGCTTGGAAATGTGGAGGAAAGCAAAAGTGGTCCAGGCACCTTATGCTACGTTAAGCTACGTTTGGGTTGCTAAGGTGAGGTCAGGCTAGGTTAGGTTACCCCTGCCATTGTGCTTTACACTTCAACGCCGCGTATTCCTGTGATCTATTGTGCCCTAATACACTCTGCTTGGCTCTGGGGAGGTCAGCAATTGTGGCGTCGGCCGGTGTGGTGGAGCTAGGTTACCCTTTGTTATGTTACATTTGGTGTGGCTTGGACAGGATAACCCCGGCTTTTGTGCTATACACTGATATTCGGTGGATCTCTGCACTCTACTGTGCTCTAATATGTTCAGCTTGGCTCTGGGATATCCAGCGATAGTGGTATCAGCACGTTAGGTTGAGTTACGTTACGTTTGGTTATATTGCGTGTGGTTACGTTAGGAGAGGATTGCTCTGACTTTTGTGCTATACACAGCTGTTCGGTGAATTTCTACACTCTACAGTTCTCTACTATACTCTACTCTACTGTGGGTTGGCCCTGAACTGTGATCCCGGCACGTTAGGTTCTGCTACGTTACGTCCGGTTATGATAGGTTAGGTTAGGTTAG
>NW_016988656.1:0-328 GCF_001483705.2 Eufriesea mexicana | reverse complement strand
TGGTCTCGGCACGTTAGGTTCAGTAATGTTACTTTCGGTTGAGCTATGTTTGTTTTGGTTAGGATCGGATAGCTATGACTTTGTCGGCAAATACGGTTATTCGGTGGATTCCTGAGATCTGCTGTGCTCTCCTATGCTCTGCTCGAATCTAGGGATGCCAGCAATAGTGGTTGCTCCACGTTAGATTGTGTTAGGTTTCGTTAGGTTATGTTACGTTTAGCTTAGTTAGAAGAGTGTAGCTTCGACTTTTGTGCTATACATTGCGATTTGGTGTATTTCTGTGCTCCACTGTTATCTGATATGTGGAGCTTCGCTCTTGGAATGGCAG
>NW_016988655.1:0-792 GCF_001483705.2 Eufriesea mexicana | reverse complement strand
TATTATACGCTTGCTAGCAAATACAATAAAACTCGAAAAACATTTCGTCAGGATGCTCGTGCTAAATTTTTAATTCGTACTTTCATAACTTTCTATGAAGTTATAAAACGTGAAATATTTCCTACGCTTCTTTCATAAATAAAGAACATAACAATTATACCAGTAATTACGAGAGTGGCCTAAATCATATAATAGTTCCGTTTCGAAATAATAAAAGTTTCGCGTTTCAAATATATTATATATTAATGAAATTAATAATAATTGAATTAATTAAATTGCACCAACTTTTTCCTATTTTGCTAAAAATTGCTTTGTTTCGTTGTAAGGTAAATAAATGCAACTCGAAATAAGCGATAAAGTTATTTTCTTTTATAATTTTGTATTTAGACTTACAAACAATGATCAATAATCTTGGCGAAAATTAGAAATTTTTTCCATTAAAAATGACAGTAACCAATCTCATAATCACTAACATAATTTAGAAATAATAATAAATAACCTTGGTGAAGATTAGAAATTTTTTCCATTAAAAATGACAGTAACCAATCTCATAATCACTAACATAATTTAGAAATAATAATAAATAACCTTGGTGAAGATTAGAAATTTTTTCCATTAAAAATGACAGTAACCAATCTCATAATCACTAACATAATTTAGAAATAATAATAAATAACCTTGGTGAAGATTAGAAATTTTTTCCATTAAAAATGACAGCAAACAATCTCCTAATCACTGGCATAATTTACAAACAATGATAAATAAGAAATTTTTTCCATTAAAAATGACAGT
>NW_016988654.1:0-955 GCF_001483705.2 Eufriesea mexicana | reverse complement strand
CCAAACGTGACATACCCAAACGTAGTATAACTAAGCCTAACATTACGAGACCACTGTTGCTGGCCTCGACAGAGGCAAGCAGAATATACCAGAGCATATTAGAGAGCAGAAATCCATCTCATTGCAGTGAATGGAATAAAATCTATGTACAGCGTAACCTAACCAGACATAATCTAACCTAACCAAACACAGCATAACCCAATATGACGTGCCGCGAACACTACTCCTGCCCCCCCCCACACCAGAGCAAAGCAGAATGTAGTACAGCTCCGTAGATCACAGAAACATGCCGAAAAGCAATGGAGAGCACAAAAGCCTATGTAGCATATCTAACCAAGCCAAACGTGACATACCCGAACGCAGCGTAGCTCGACCTAACATGACGAGACCACTATTTTTGGCCCCCGCAGAGACATGCAGAATGTACTAGAGCACAGCAGATCACAGATATGCATCGATTAACAGCGTAAAGCACGAAAGTGGAATCTGTACTAACCAAATGCAGCTAAACTTAACCTAACCAGTCCTAACGTAACTCAACATAACGTGCCAAGAACTGGCCACCCCAGAGAATAGCAGAGCATATTAGATGACATTAGGGCGCAGAAACCCACCCAATATGTATAGAAGAGAACTGCTGTATAGAACAAAAGATCGAGTAGCCTCTCATAACATATCCAAACGTAACATAACCACCCGTAGCTTAAATGTACCTAACATGACGATACGACAATTGCTTGCCTCCACAAAGAAAAGCAGAATGTACTTGAACACGGTAGTGCGCAGAAAGCCACCGCATTGCAGTGAAAAGCACAATAGTCTATGTAGCCTTTCCTTACCTATCCGAACGTAACACAACCAAATGGAGCCTAACACAGCCTAGCACGGTGGCTCCGCCTTTTCTGGCCTCCACAGAGACTAGCCGAATATACTAGAGCACAGTAGAGCGTAAAGA
>NW_016988653.1:0-462 GCF_001483705.2 Eufriesea mexicana | reverse complement strand
CCAAACAAACCTAACCTAACCAAACGTAACCTAACTCAACCTGACCCGCCGCTGCCACCATTTCTGGCATTTCCAGATCGAAGCAGAGCATATTAGAGCACAGCAGAGCGCAGAAATTCACCGAATATTCGTGTATAGCTCAAAAGTCGAAACTATCCGATCCTATCCTAGCCAAACATAAAATAACCAAACGCAACAAAGCTTAGACTAACGTGCCGAGACTAATACTGCTGGGATCCCCATAGCCAAGCAGAATATACCAGAGCACAGCAGAGCGCAGATACCCTCTCCCTCCGAACAACAGTGTATATCACGTGAGCTAAAGTTAACCAAACATAACCCAGGTTAACATAACCTAACCAAACGAAGCCTCACTCAACCTAACTTGAGGAGATCACTACTATTGGCGTCCCCATAATGCAAGCAGAATGTGATAGCGCAGAGTAAAGCGCAGAGCTCAAT
>NW_016988652.1:0-546 GCF_001483705.2 Eufriesea mexicana | reverse complement strand
CTCCTGATTCAAGTAGAATATACTAGAGCACAGCAGAGCTAGGAAATTTACCGCATTGCAATGCATAGCACAAAGATCAAAGAAGACATAACATAACCTTAACAACCTAACCATACGAAACGTAACCTAGCTCAACATAACGTGCCGAGGAAGCTATTACTATCTGGCCATCCCAGAGCCAAGCAGAGTATATTAGAGCAAATTAGAGCGCAGAAATACACCGAATAGCAGCGAATAGCACAAAAATCAAAGTAGCCTATCCTAACCTAGCCAAACTTTAAACACACAATCGTAGCCAAACTCAACATAACATGACGTAACCACTGTCGCTGGTCTCCTCAGGAAGAAGCAGAACGTACTAGATCACAGTAGAGCACAGAAATCCATCGCAATGCAGTGAACAGCACAGAAGCCGTAGATAACCTGACCTAACCTTTAATAAACTAACATAACCAAACGCTGCATAACAGAACATGAGGTGCGGTGACCACTGCTTTTGGCCTCCCCTGGTCCAAGCAGGATGTAGCAGAACACAGTGGATCACGG
>NW_016988651.1:0-515 GCF_001483705.2 Eufriesea mexicana | reverse complement strand
TAACTTTTGGGCTGCATACAGCTTTTCAGTGGATTTATCCGCTCCACTGTGCTCTAATATGCTGTGTCTTTCTCTGGGGAGGACAGAAATGGTGGCGGCGACATGCTTGATTTGGTTCAGTTAGGTTACGTTTGGTTAGTTTACGTTCATATGGGCAAGGTTAGGGTAGCTTTGATTTTTCTGCTATGCACTGCGATTCGATTTACTCCTGCAGCCTAGTCTCCTGTAATATGTTCTGCATTGCCCTGGGGAGGCAAGCAGTAGTGGTCGCGGCACGCAAGGTTTAGATATATTACGTTTGGTTAGTTTAGACTTCGTCAGATTAGGACGGGATAGCTCTGACTTCTGTGCTGTTCTCTGCTATTCGGTGGATTTCTGCGCACTGCTGCGCCCTAATACGCTCTGCCTGGCTTTGGCGAGGAGAGCAATAGCGGCTTCAGCACGTTACTTTGAGATATGTTACGTTCGGCTACGTCACCGTTGGATACCTTGGGAAAGTATAGCTTCAACTACTG
>NW_016988650.1:0-1188 GCF_001483705.2 Eufriesea mexicana | reverse complement strand
TATCAAGAACTGATATAACTATAATATTTTCTCTTTTTTGTAGAATGATAGGCCACTTTATCCCCCAGGATTGTTAAAATCTATGATATTGAACAAACCATTTTCTGTTATTATATCCAGAACAATAGTACAGAAATGTGAAGAAGTAAAGGACAGTTCAAAAATTAAAAAAGCAGTGGTAAAGTAAAAATCATATATTTCTGCAGAATTTAGACCTGGTAGTATTATTCGGTACAATGCAAGATTTTGTTACAGTATTTTCAATCTTTTATCATTTGGCGGAGAAGTAGAGGAAGATGAAGAAGAATCTGCGATATTAAATAAAAAGTCTAGTGGTAAGAGCAAATTAGCTTATGATCATTTAACCGATCCAAAATTAAGTTCATAACCAGCTGTTGAACCTCCTGTACCTCCAAATACAGAAAGGTGTGAAGATCGTATTAGCGATTGGGAATTATTGGGGAATAATTTAAAATTTACAAATTATGCAATGTCTGCGTTGTAATTTATGAACTTTTATAACTGTATCGCATAACTGGCTCTTTGCGCAGCATTCTTATACAATTTTTGCTCATAATATGACGCTAATTGGTTTGTTATTATTACTTACTTGACGATGTACGTGTTTCGATAACAACGATCGGCGCGATGGTCCAACAGAATAATTAATTATGAACAAAATACGAAGTACAATAAGAACAAAAATGATATGAGAATGTTCCCAAGGATATTGTTTTTATAATGTGTGCGTATAATTTGTAAATTAATTGCATAGAATATTAATGAAAAACTAATAGTATTATCAGCATCAATTCGAACATTTTGAGTAATAATTACACATATACTTTTATACGTGAATTATAATACTTATCGTTAGTAACAAATTATTAATGTTAATAACAAATTGTTCACCACATAAATTTACAATAGAAGTGAAAACATTAAGAAATTACTGGCTATTACTTGAACTTGGAACGAATTTGTATCAAAATGTAACTACAATTTGCAAAAAGGTTATATCTTATTATACTGATTGTTTATAACAAATTAATATTGTTAACAACAAATTGCTCGCAACGTATATTTATAATAAAAGTGAAAAAATTATTAAATTATTGCCTACTGCTTGAACAAACGACGTATTTGTGTTAGAATATATTCGGAACTTACAAGAAGTTAATAAATTAA
>NW_016988649.1:0-562 GCF_001483705.2 Eufriesea mexicana | reverse complement strand
AGCCTAACGAGACGTAGCATAACACGACCTAACGTGCCGAGACCACCGTTGCTGGCGTCCCAGGGCGAAGGAGAATTTTCGAGAGCAATGTAGAGCGCACAAATGGACCGAATAGCAGTGTAAAGCGCGAACTCCATAGAATAACTGTGTACAGCAGAAATGCAAATTCCATAGCCTAAGCCAAACTTACCTAAACTAACCGAAAGTAACATATTTCAATGTAACGTGCCGCGGCCACTGCTGCTGACGTCCCCAGAGGCCTGCAGAACATATTATAGGAGCGTAGATCGATGAAATCCATGGGTAAGCAGTGCATGGTAGAAAAGTCGAAGCTCTCCTAACCTAACCCAAGCTAACCTAAGAAAGCCGAACGTAACCTATCTATGCCTTACGTGCCGAGACCACCGCTGCTGGCATCCTGAGAGACTGGCAGAGCGTACTAGATGAGAGTGGAGCGTAGAAACCCATAGAATTGCAATGTACGGCACAAAGGTCAAACCTACCCTAATCTAGCACAGCCTAACCTGACCTAACTACACGTACCGTTGCACAACCTAACTTG
>NW_016988648.1:0-483 GCF_001483705.2 Eufriesea mexicana | reverse complement strand
TTCGTCTCGTTATGCTACGTTTGGTTATGTTGGGATAGGATCGCTTAGACTTTTGTGCTATACGTTGCACTTCGGTGCATTTTTGCGCTATAAATTTATCTACTATATTCTGTTCGACATACTCCTGGGATACCAGCAATGGCGATCGCGGCTCGTTAGGTTGAGTAAAAGTACGTTCGGTTACGTTAGGTGACCTTGCGTTATTTTAGGATAGCTTTGACTTTCCTGTTATAAGGTATTATTAGGGCGAATTCTCCGCTCTGCTCTGCTCTACTGATCTCTGCTTGAATTTGGGGAGCCCAGAAATAGTTGTCGCCGCACGTTACTTTGAGTTATGTTACGTTCGGCTACGTAAATGTTTGTTAAGTAAGGGAAGAATGGCTTTAACTTTTGTTCTATACAGTGATATTCGGCATCTTTTCGCGCTTTATGGTACTCTAATATGCTCTGCTTATCTCCGGGGATGCCAGCAATAGTAGTCTC
>NW_016988647.1:0-301 GCF_001483705.2 Eufriesea mexicana | reverse complement strand
GCGACGGCGAAACGTCGTCCTCGTGGAAGCCCCCGCGAAGACGGCGAAGCGCCCGCGGAGGGCGGTGTTGGAGGAATATGACCCATTCAAGGGTTTGGATGGTATATATCGCCCCGAAACCCACGAGCATAAGCCGGGCGAAGGCGAACCTAACCACACGGGAGCAGCTCGCCAGAGTGCACCGTCCGCTGTCTGCTGTGGAAATGCCTGCCGTTATGTCCGAGAATTGCGCGTGGACAGAAACGATGGCAGACAAGGGTAGAAACCTGCACGGCCCGTACGTTCGCGGCATCTGTATGTG
>NW_016988646.1:0-504 GCF_001483705.2 Eufriesea mexicana | reverse complement strand
GTAATTAGGGTATTGTGATTAGACTATAGCAGTAAGGGAATTATAATTAGGTTATTGCAATAAGGGTATTGCAATAAGGGTATTGTAATAAGGGTATTGTGATTAGGGTATTGTAATTATGGTATTGTAATTAGGCTATTGCAATAAGAGTATTGTGATTAGGGTATTGTAACAAGGGTATTATGGTTAGGGTATTGTAACAAGGGTATTGTAATAAGGGTATTGTAATTAGGTTATTGTAGTGGCGGAATTATAATTAGGCTATTGTAATAAGGGTATTGTGCTTGGGGTATTGTAACAAGGGATTGTGATTAGGGTATTGTAATAAGGGTATTGTAATTAGGTTATTGTAGTGGCGGAATTATAATTAGGCTATTGTAATAAGGGTATTGTGCTTGGGGTATTGTAACAAGGGATTGTGATTAGGGTATTGTAATAAGGGTATTGTAATTAGTGTATTGCAATTAGGCTATTGTGGTGAAGGAATAATAATTAGGCTATTGC
>NW_016988645.1:0-644 GCF_001483705.2 Eufriesea mexicana | reverse complement strand
TGGTCTCGTCATGATAGGTTCAGCTGGGCTACGTTTGGTTATGTTGCGTTTGCCTAGGTTTGGTTAAACTACCACGACTTTTGTGCTATACACTGCTATTCAGTGGGTTTCTGCATTCTACTGTGGCATTATATGTATCTTGACTCTGACGTGTCCAGCAATATTGGTCTCGTCACGCTATGTTGCGTTACACAGCGTTTGGTATGCTCGGCTGTGTGTTGTTAGGTTAGTGTGTCTTTGACTTTAGAGCTATGTACTGCAATATGGAGGATTTCTGTGCCCTACTGTCCTCTGGTGTATACAGCTTGGCTCCGGGTGGCCTGCAAAAGTGGTCGCGGCATGTTATATTGCGTTAAAATACGTTTGGTTATGATTACTAGGTCATGTTCTACTACGACGTCTTTGACTCTTGTGCTGTACGCTGCAATGCGTTGGATTTCTGGGCTTTAATGTTCTCTAGTATATTCTGCTTGGCTCTGGGGTGGCCAACAAAGGTGTCCTCTGCACGACAGTTTGGCTAGGTTAGGATAAGGTTGCCTTGACTTCTGGGTTATACACTGCTATTCGGTGGATTTCTGCTATCTACTGTGCTCTAACGTATCCTGCTTAGCTCTGGGGAGGCCAGCAATGTTGGTCTCGGCACG
>NW_016988644.1:0-1536 GCF_001483705.2 Eufriesea mexicana | reverse complement strand
GCACAGAATGGCACTAACGCACGCGCCAGAAGACGCACTTTTCCGCCGAAAATACCTCCCACTGGTAGGAGCATCGTGAACGCGTCCGCCTTGCTCGACATTCAGCGCGGCACTCCCAACCAAACGCAACCTATACTAACCCAGCGTGACGAGACCGCAACTGCTGGCCTCCCCAGATCCATGCAGAATACGCTAGAGCGCAGTAGAGTGCAGAAAGCCACCAAATAGCAGCGCACAGCACAAAAGTCAAGGGTACCCTGCCCCAACATTTCCCAACGTAACCTAACAAAACGTAGAATAACTAAACCTAAGGAGCCTTGACCACAACTTCTGGCCCCCCAGAGCCAAGCAGAACATATGAGAAAACAGTAGAGTGCAAAAATCAACCGGATATATGTGTATAGCCCAAAAGTCAAAGCTACCCTGTCCTAACCAGGACAAACGAAATGAAACCAAACGTAAGCTATCACACCCTAGAGTGCCGATACGACTATTCCAGCCCCCAAGGGCCGAGCAGGTCATATTGGGGCAATATGGCGTGCAGAAACCCACTGAACAGCGGTATATATCGCAGAAGTCAAAGATATGCTATCCTAACCTAACCAAGCGTAACGAAACAAAACGTGAACTAACTCATCTTGACGTGCCGTGACCATCATTGCTGCCCCCCCCCCCCCCCCCGCAGAGCCAAGCAGAACATATTAGGGCAATGTAGAGCGTAGCAGTCCACTGAATAGCGGTGTATAGCACAGATGTCGAAGATAACCCATCTTTGGGTAACCAAACGTAACATCGCCAAACGCGACGTAACATGACACAACGTTCCGAGATCGCTATTTCTGTTGTCCCCAGCGGCAAGCAAAATATACTAGAGCACACTAGAGCGAACATTTCCACCGAATAACGGTGTGCAGCGTAAGAGTCCAAGCTACCCAGACATAACCTAACCAAACGTGTCACGACCAACCACTGTATATCTCGAACTAATGTGCCGAGACCACTATTGCTGGCCTCGCCAAAGCTAAGCAGAACATACTAGAGCGCAGCGGAGCAGAGAAATACACCGAACGACATCATATAGCAGGAAAGGGAAAGCTATCCAAACATAACCCAAGCTAACATAACCAGGCATATTCTAGCCTAGCAAAACCTAACGCGCCGCAGACGCTATTTCTGACCTCGCAGCTGTAAAACGCAGAATATTAGATTACAGTAGAGCGCAGAAATCCACAGAATTGCAGTTTACAAAACAAAAGTGAAAGATATCCTATCTTAACCAAACCAAGCGTAACTTAACTCAACATATCGCGCCACGACCACCTTTGCTGACCTCCCCTGATTCGAGCAGAACATAGTAGGGCACAGTAGAGCGCATAAGTACACGGAATAGCGGTGCGTAGCATAAGAGTCGAAGCTATCCCATCCTGACCTAGCCAAACGTAACATAACCAACCGTCATATATCTCAAACTATCGTGCCGAGACCACTATTGCTGGCCTCCACAGAGTCAAGCAGAACAGACTGGAGCTCAGTGGA
>NW_016988643.1:0-496 GCF_001483705.2 Eufriesea mexicana | reverse complement strand
AGCCATTGCAATGCCACAGAATCTGCATGGAAAATTCAATTTTATTGACATTTTCAAATAATAACGTGTTGAGCTTACTTTCTTGCATAAATAAGGAGGAAAGATTCTATTGACGTGCTGTAGCCATTGTAAAGCTATAGAACCTGTCTGGAACAATCTTTTTTATTGACTCTTTCGTATAATGTTGTGGTGAGCTAAGCTCGTTGCACAAATAGGAAGGAAGTAATGTATTGGCGTGCTATAGCCATTGCAATGCCACAGAATCTGCATGGAAAATTCAATTTTATTGACATTTTCAAATAATAACGTGTTGAGCTTACTTTCTTGCATAAATAAGGAGGAAAAATTCCATTGGCGTGCTATAGCCGCTGCAGCGCAACAGAATCCGGCTGGAAAACATAATTATATTGACATGTTCGACTAATATCGAGGGGAGCTAACTTTCTTACATAAATAAGGAGGAAAGATTCTATTGGCCTGCTATTGCCATTGCAAT
>NW_016988642.1:369-1015 GCF_001483705.2 Eufriesea mexicana | reverse complement strand
ATTGAATTTTCGATCCAGGTTCTATAGGATTGCAACGGCAATAGCACGCCAATAGAATCTCTGTTCCTTATTTATGCAAGAAAGATAACTCACCACGATATTAGTCGAAATTGTCAACAAAATTGAATTTTCCTGGCAGATTCCACAGGATTGCAATGGCTATAGCACGCCAAAAGGATCTGTCCTCCATACTTATGCCAGGAAGTTGGCTCACCATGATATTAGTCGAAAATATCAATAAAATTGAGCTTTCCAGCCCGATTCTGCAGCACTGCAATGGCTATAGCAGGCCAAAAGTATCTTTCCTCCTTACTTATGCAAGGAAGTTGGCTTACCACGCTATTAGTCAAAAATGTCAATAAAATTGAATTTTCCCGCAAGATTCTATATCATTGCAATGGTTACAGCTTGAAAATATAATCTTCCCTCCATATTTATGCAAGAAAGTTAGCTCACCGCGATATTAGCCGAAAATGTCAATAAAATTGAATTTTCCCGCAAGATTCTATAGCATTGCAATGGCAATAGCTCGCCAATTGAATCTGTCCTCCATGTTTATGAAAGAAAGCTAACTCAACACGATATTAGTCGAAAATGTCAATAAACTTGAATTTTGCAGGCATATTCTACAGCATTGCAATGGCTA
>NW_016988642.1:0-273 GCF_001483705.2 Eufriesea mexicana | reverse complement strand
GACTTTCCAGCCCGATTCTGCAGCATTGCAATGGCTATAGCAGGCCAAAAGTATCTTTCCTCCTTACTTTTGCAAGGAAGTTGGCTCACCACGATATTAGGCGAAAATATCAATAAAATTGAACCATCCAGCCCGATTCTGCAGCACTGCAATGGCTATGGCAGGCCAAAAGTATCTTTCTCCTTACTTATGCAAGGAAGTTGGCCTACGACGCTGTTAGTCGAAAATGTCAATAAAATAGAATTTTCCATCCAGTTTCTGTAGCATTGCAGC
>NW_016988641.1:0-571 GCF_001483705.2 Eufriesea mexicana | reverse complement strand
TAGCTATCATGGTCTAACATGTCCAAGCATAGCATAACCAAACGTATCAAAACTCAACCTAACTTGCCTAGGCCAGAATTGCAGACATCCACAGAGCAAAGCAGAATAAACTGGGGCTTAAAGTCCACCGAGTAGCAGTGTACAGCAAAGGGTCAAAGCTGTCCAATCCTGACCAAACCAAACATATCGTAACCAAACGTAACCTAAGTCAGCCTAACTTGACGTGACCTATATTGCCGCCTTGCCAAGAGCCAAGCAGAACACATTAGAGGAGAGTAGATTGCAGCAATCCATAGAATCGCAGTGTAATGCACAAAAGTCCAAGCTATCATATCCTAACTTCACCGAACGTAACATAAGCGAACGTATCCTAGCACTGCCTATCGTGCCGATGCCACTGTTGCTCGCCTATCCAGAGCGAAGCAGAATGTACGAGGGCACAGTAGAGTATAGAGATCCACCGAAGAGCAGTGTACAGCACAAAAGTCACAGCTATCTTAGCCTAAGGTAAACAAGCATAATACATCCAAACGTAACGTAATTCTACTTAACGTGCCTGGAGCACACTTGC
>NW_016988640.1:0-1177 GCF_001483705.2 Eufriesea mexicana | reverse complement strand
TCCAGACTGATTCTACAGCATTTCAATGGCTATAGCACGCCGATAGAATCCTTCCTCCTCATTAATGCATAAAAGTTAGCTCACCCGGTGTTAGTCAAAAATGTCAATAAAACTATATTTTCCGTCCAGATTCTATTGCATCGTAATGGCTATAGCACGCCAGTGGAATCTTTCCTCCTTATATACACAAGAAAGTTATGTCACCACGACATTAGCCGAAAACGTCATCAAAATTGAATTTTTCAGCCAGATTCTATAGGATTGCAATAACTATAGTACGCCAGTAGAATCTTCCCTCCTTATATATGCAACAAAGCTTTGTTACCACGATAGTAGTCGATAATTTCAATAAAATTGAATTTTCCAGCCATGTTCTATTGCACTGCAATGCCTATAGCTCGCCAATGGAATTTTTCCTCCTTATTTACGCAAGAAAGTTAGCTCGCCACGATACTAGACGAAAATGTTAATAAAATTGTATTTTCCAGGCATATTCTACAGCATTTCAGTGATTCAGTGACTATAGCACGCCAATATAATCTTTCCTCCTTATTTATGCAACAAAGCTGGATCACCAAAATACTATTCGAAAATGTCAATAAAATAAACTTTTCCAGAGAGATTCTATATCACTGCAAGGACTATAGCACGCCAATAGCAACTTTCCTCCTTACTTATGCCCGACAGTTAGCTCACAACGATATTAGTCGAAAATGACAATGAAATTGAATTTTCCAGCCAGATTCTGCGGCCTTGCAGCGGCTATAGTACGCCAATAGGATATTTCCTCATTATTTATGCAAGAAAGTTAGCTCGCCACGATATTAGAAGAAAATGTAAATAAAATATTTATATCCCAGCCAGATTCTATATGATTCCACTGGCTATAGCAGCCCATCAGAATCTTAAATCCATAATTATGCAAGAAGGTTAGCTCACCACGACATTGGACGAAATGTCAAAGAAATTGTATTTTCCAGCCAGTTTCCACGGCATTGCGTTGCCTACAGGACGTCAATGGAATCTTTCCTCCATATTTATGCAAAATAGTTAGCGCACAACGATACAAGCCGAAAATGCGAATAAAATCAATTTTCCTGGCAGATTCTATGGTATTGCAATGGTTATAGCACGCCAATAGAATCTTTCCGCCTTATTTATGCAAGAAAGTAGCATA
>NW_016988639.1:0-558 GCF_001483705.2 Eufriesea mexicana | reverse complement strand
GGTACCCTAGCTCAACCTAACCAAACCTAACATAACCAAACGTAACCTAATTCCACCTAACGTACCTAGACCACTTCTGCTGACATCCACAGAGCCAATCAGAATATTCCAGAGCACAGCAGGGCGCAGAGATCTGCCGCATTTCAGTGCAATGCACAAGAGTCCTAGATAACCTAACCTCAGCTGACCTAACTTAACCTAACATAGCATAGATCAACGTATTGTGCCGATACCACTATTGCTGTCTTCGCCAGAGCCAGGCTGAACTTATTACAGCACAGTAGAGTGCAGAAATCCACCGAATGCTGTGTATAGCGCAAAAGTCAAAGCTATCCTCTCCTAACCTCTCCAGTCGTAACGTACTGAAGCGTTGCCAAACCCAGCCTAACGTGCAGCTACCACTATTGCTGGCCTCCACAGGGTCGAGCAGAGCATACTAGGGCAGAGTTGATCGCAGAAACACGCCTACTAACTCTCCTTGCCAACAAAGTCAATGATATCCACAACAAATCCAAACGAATATAACCTAACCGAACGTAACGTAACTCAACCTAATGT
>NW_016988638.1:0-847 GCF_001483705.2 Eufriesea mexicana | reverse complement strand
AGCCAAACCTAACCTAACCTAACCTAACCAAGCCAAATGTAACATAACTCAACCTATAGTGCCACGACCGCCATTTCTCGCCCGCCAGTGTCTAGTACAGTATAGTAGAGCAACGAAGATCGCAGAAATTCACCGAAGAGCAGTGTGTAGCGCAAAGTTCGAAGCTACCCTATCCCAACCTAATCAAACGTAACATACCCAAACGCAACATATCTCAGCCTAATGAACCGAGACAACTATTGCTGCTCTACCCGGAAACAAGCAAATCATATTAGAGGAGAGGGGAGCTCTGGAATCCATATAATCGTTGTGCATAGCACATTAAACGGAGCTAACTTATCCTAACATAGTCAAACGTAGCACAACCGAACGTAGCTTAGCTTAACTTAGCGTGCCGAGACCACCATTGCTTGCCCCCGCAGAATCCACGCAGAAAATGCTACAGCAAAGTGTAACGCAGAAATCCACAGTACATGAGCGTACACCATGTTAGCCAGAGCTACCCGAACCTAACCAAGATTATAGTTAACTAACGAAACGTAGTCCGCCTCAATCTAACGTGCCGGAATATTTATTACTGTCCTCGCCATAGTCGAGCAGGGTACATGAGAGCAACGTAGAGGACAGAAATCCACCGGATAGCGGTATGCAGCATAAAAGTCTAAGCAATCGTATCCTTACCTCTCATAACCAAACGTTACCAAACGTAGACTGCCTGAGCATAACATGCCGCGTCCGCTATTGCTGGCATTCCCAGAGACGAGCAGAGTATAGTAGAGCAACACAGAGCGTATAGGTCTACCAACTAGCAGTCTATAGCACGAAAGTCATATATGTCCTGTCCTAA
>NW_016988637.1:0-1041 GCF_001483705.2 Eufriesea mexicana | reverse complement strand
TTACCTCACCAGACCTAACCGAACCAAACCAAACGTAGCATTACTCACCACAACATTCCGCGACCGATACTTCTGGTATCCCCGTAGCCAAGCTGGATATAGTAGAGCACCCTAGATCACAGGTATCCACATGAAAGCTGTGTACATTACGAAAGTGAAAGCCATGCTTACCAAACTTTGCCACCATATCCTAGCCAAACGTAACCTAACTCAAGCTAACGTGCCACAGCCACTATTTCTCGCCTCCCCAGAGACGAGCATAGTATGGCAGAGCAATGTACAGCCCAGAAATCCTCCGAGTAGCCGTGTATGGCGCAGAAGACGGAGATTCACTGACCAAGCTTGGTCTAACCGAACCTAACCATACGTAGTGCATCTCAACCTAACCTGTAGAGACAGATATTTCTGGCCTCCCCATAGCAGAGCAGAACATATTAGAGCACAGCGGAAGGCAGAAATCCACCGAATAGCTGTGTACAGCGCAAAAGTCATAGTAGCCTACCCTAACCTAGCCAAACGTATCATAGTCAAACGTAGCCTAACTCAACCTAACATGACGAGACGACTATTGCCGGCCTTCGCAGAGTCGAGCAGAGCATGGTAGAGGAATGTAGTGCGCAAAAATCAACCGAATTGCAGAATAGAGTACAAAAACCAAAGAAGCTCTTATCGATCCAGCCTAGCCTAGCCTAACGAAACGTTACGTAACCCAACCTAACGTTCCGAGACAGCCATTGCTGGCCTCCCCAGAACCATGCAGAAAATACTAGATAACTGTAGCGCGCACAAATTCGCGGAGAGCAGTGTGCGACACAATGGTCGCAGATATCCAAACCTAACCTGATCTCACCTAACCTAACGGAGGGTTGCATGCCCCAACATAATGTGCCGTGAGCACTGCTGCAGGCGTCCCCAAATCCAAGCACAATATATTCGACCGCTGTAGACCACAGGAATCCAACACATAATAGCGTAAAATACGAGAGTCAAAGCTATCCTAACCGAAATTAGCGTAGCCTAATCAAACGAGACGTAACCTAA
>NW_016988636.1:0-554 GCF_001483705.2 Eufriesea mexicana | reverse complement strand
TGGATGGATGGATGGGTGGATGAAGGGATACATGGGTGGGTGGATGGCTGTATGGATGTATGGGTGGATGTATTGATGAATGTTTGAATGTATGCGTGGATGTAGTTAAAGGTGTACTTTGTATGTATGGATGTATGGATGGATTTATGCAATCGGCGGTTGGTGGTACGGATGGTAGGATTTATGGATGTATGGATGTGTGGATGTATGGATGCATGGATGGATGGTTGTGTGAACGGATGCATGAATGGATGGATGGGTGTATGGGTGGATGGACGGACGGATGAATGGATGAATGGCTGTATGGATGAATGAATGTTTGGATGGATGTATTTATGGATGGATTTATGTATGGATGGATGGATATATGGATGGATGTATATCTGGGGGGATAGATGTATGGGCGCGTGGATGTATGGACGGATGTATGTATGGATGGATGGACGTGTGAACGGATTGTGGTATGGATTGACGGATGCACGGGTGTATGTATATATGGATGTATATATGTATGTATGTATGTATGGATGGTTGTATGGATGGATTGGAGTATG
>NW_016988635.1:0-434 GCF_001483705.2 Eufriesea mexicana | reverse complement strand
AAAGGGTTACCTCTCCAGCTTCCAACTTTCCTTCCAAAATTTCACGTTTCCTGTCTCTCGGCGTGCACTCCGCTATATTTAGGTTCGTGGCAATGTCCGCCGCGACGGCTCGGTACGATCCTGAGAATGGGTGGAACGTGGGTGAAGCGAAACCCGTGAACGAGTGTGTCGTCACTTACAAGAGAGGGTATCAGCAAAAATAAATAGAGTCCCACTGGTATAAAAGAAGCTTTCCCTCTCTCCGCGCAGCCACCAGTCGCTGGCTCCTCTTCTTCCATTCCTTTTTCGCATTTTCTGCTCCGTGCCCTTTTTCCCACCGATTTGACGTATCCAGACGTGTCAGAAGTCTCTTGATTGTTGGGCTTCCTGTCGGAGCTCCCTCTAAAGCGTCCACGGTGCGCACCATTGACGAAAGTAATTAGACAGAGCCCAGG
>NW_016988634.1:0-1247 GCF_001483705.2 Eufriesea mexicana | reverse complement strand
GCCATGATTAGTAGTAACTGAGAAGTATATACTCAGCAATTCACATTCTTCATACCATTGTTCAATAAACTGTTACTTTATGAAGATGGCACAAGGGACTGCTTCTAAAGGTAGATAATTATTTTTCTTCGGAAGACAGGAAACACATTCTATGACACATATTAAGACTGGATCCAAATAAAATAAATTATATACGTTCAGAATGAAATCATTAGTCGCTTCAGTACCGTTAGCGACGATTAAAAATCCCTTACCAATATACCAAAAGATCTCGAAAGAGATAAATCTCTAACGTGCGTTACAAATTATAATTATTCTTATAACTAGTGGCATAGAAACTAAGGGTTTAGATTCGAAGTAAAGAATCACTTTACATAATAGCGGAGTTAAATCCATTTCAGAATTTAGCGAAGCACTGCTAATTCCCGTGAAACGAGAATTCACTCTAATTTTCATTAGAAGCAGATTATTCTATAAATATATGGCAACCGTGTACATAATAATATACAACAAGTGAAGCCAAAATTTATTCACAAGAAGTAATACAATTCTCGTGTAAATGCTGTTTGCGTTTAAAACTTTCGAGCGAGTACACCTCCGAATGTGTAACGTAATTCATAAACGCGACTTGCCAGCATTCGTATAGGCCGCGCAATCTAACGCGCACAAATATACTCAAAGAAACGGTTTCAGTCTATCGTAATATTAATTGACATCTGCGAAACATTTCTAACAGAAGTAATAGCTTTATGTCTCAAAAACTACAACAGACGCATTGCAATAATTATTACGCCAGTGAACATCAACATTTCCCTAAGGAATTGAAGCAAAAATTTTGAGCCATCGGGCACCAAAGATTTGCAACAATTTGCCCCAGGTGTACGACAAGTATATAAAAAATTTCCCAGCAAAAATTACCAACAAATTCATCTTGAAGTTCTGCAAAATTGCTAGCACTCTTTTATCAAAAGTCTCCAGTGTAGTCAGCGAAGCTCTGCTCGAAATCCTAGCCAAAGAATACAAAATAGGTGCGGGGATAAAATCCACCGAAACACGGAAGTTGAACAAATACTCCCTGGGCTCTGTCTAATTACTTTCGTCAATGGTGCGCACCGTGGACGCTTTAGAGGGAGCTCCAACAGGAAGCCCAACAATCAAGAGACTTCTGACACGTCTGGATACGCCAAATCGGTGGGAAAAAGGGCACGGAGCAGAAAATGCGAAAAAGGAATGGAAGAAGAGGAGCC
>NW_016988633.1:0-967 GCF_001483705.2 Eufriesea mexicana | reverse complement strand
ACGTAACGTAACCGAACGTAGCCTACCTCAACCCGACGTGCCGGGACCACAATTACTGGCTTCTCGAGAGCCAAGCAGAACGTACTAGGGCACCGTAGAGCGCAGAAATCCACCAAATTGCAGTGTACAGCATAAAAGTCAAAGATATAATCTAACACAAGCAAACCTAACCTAGCCGTAGGTAACCTAACTCAAACAAACGTGCCCAGACCAGTATTGCTGACCTCCCTGTACCCAAGCAGAACATATCAGGTGAGAGTAGGTCACAGAAATACATAGAATAGCAGTGAACAGCAAAAAATTCAAACCAATTCATACCTAACCCAAGCCAACATAGCCTAACCAAGCGTAGCCTAATGCAAACTACAGTGACACAATCACTACTACTGGCCTACTCAGAGTCGAGCAGAGTATAGTACAGCAATGTAGAGCTATGACATCCACTAATAGAAGTGTATAGCGCAAAAGTCAGAGCTATTCTGACCTAACCTGACCAAGCGTGGCAAATCCAAGCGTAACCTAAATAAGCCTAGCGTGCCTAGACCACTTTTCCTGACCTCCGAGAGCAAATCAGCATACACCAGAGAATATTCGTGCGCAAAAATTCGCCGCACAGCGTGGTAAAACACAGAAGTCAACGATATCCAAACCAAACCTAACCAATCCCAATAGGCCTTAACGTAGCATGTCTCAACGAAACGTGCCGAGACCACTATCGCAGGACTTCCCAGAGGCAAGCAGAATATATTACTGCATAGTAGACCGCAGAAGTCCACCGCACTGCAGTGCACAGCACAAAAGCCAAACATATCCTATCTTAACTTGACCTGGCCTTACCTAACCAAGCGCGGCATGACACAACCTAACTTGCTGAGACCACTATTGCTGGCATTCACAGAGCCAGGCCGAACATATTAGAGGAGAGCAGAGCGCAGAAATCCATAGAACCACAGTGTGTATCAGAAAA
>NW_016988632.1:0-383 GCF_001483705.2 Eufriesea mexicana | reverse complement strand
AATAGATCGCTCAACGCCTTCAATCCAATGGCAAGTACAGCCACCTACTTGCCTGGGAATAGGTCTATTCAAAATCTGTAACCTGTTGTAGCTTGGAGAATAGATTGTCTAACGCCTTCAATCCAATAGCAAGTGCAGCCAGATACTTGCCAAAGAATAGGTCTATTCAAAATATATAATCTGTTGAAGCTTGGTGAATAGGTCGACTAACGCCTTCAACCAATGGCAAGTACAGCCATCTACTTGCCAGAGAACATTTCTGTTCAAAATCTAGAACCTGTTATAACTTGGTGAATAGATCGCATAACGCCTTCAATCGAATGGCATGTATAGCCATCTACTTGCCAGAGAATAAGTCTATTCAAAATCTATAAGCTGTCATA
>NW_016988631.1:0-515 GCF_001483705.2 Eufriesea mexicana | reverse complement strand
TAGCGCTGGGAAGGCCATCAATGGTGGTCTGGGTACGTTAGGTAGTGTTAGGTTACTTTTGGTTATGTTACGATTGGCTACTTTAGGACAGATAGCTTTGACTTTTGTGCTATTCGCTGCTGTTCGGCGGATTTCATCGCTCAACATTGCACTATTGTTCTCTGTTGTTTGCATCTGAGGACGACAGCAATAATGGTCCCGGCACGTTAGGTTGAGATATGTTACATACGGATACGTTACGTTTGGCCCCGTTAGGAGAGTATACCTTCGACTATTGTGCTATACACTGCTATACCGTGGATTTCTGCGCACTACTCTGCTACAGTATGCTCTGCTCGGCTCTGGGATGACAGCATTAGTTGTCTCGGCAAGTTATTTTGAGTTAGGTTACGTTTGATAAGGTTATGCTTGCTTGGGTCCGGTTTGGATAGCTTTGACTCTCTTGGTATAAACTGGTTTCGGTGAACTTCTGCGATCTACAGCGCTCCAGTTACACTGCACGACGGCGCCGAGGC
>NW_016988630.1:0-531 GCF_001483705.2 Eufriesea mexicana | reverse complement strand
ATAGAATCTGTCTGGGAAATACAATTTTATTGACGTTTTGACTAATATTGTGGTGACCTAACACTCTTGGATATATATGGAGGAAAGATTATACTGGCGCGCTATAGTCATTGCGATAAAACAGAATCTGGCAGGATAACTCGATTTTATGGACTTTTTCGACTGATATTGTATTGTGCTACCTTTCCCGCATAAATAATGAGAAAGGATACTATTGGCGTGCTATAGCCATTGCACTCCTATAGAATTCAATTGAATTTTATTGACATTTTCGGCTAATATCGTGGTGAGGAAACCCACTTGTGTAAACAAGTAGGAAAGATACTATAGGCATGCTATAGCCATTGAAATTCTATAGAATCTGCGTGCAAAATTCGATTTTATTGACATTTTCGACTAATATCGTGGTGAGCTACATTTCCTTTATAAAGAAGAAAGAAACATCCGATTGGCGTGCTATAGCCATTTCAATGCTATAGAATCTGGTGGGTAAATTCAATTTTACTGTCATTTTCGACTAATATCGTGGTG
>NW_016988629.1:0-314 GCF_001483705.2 Eufriesea mexicana | reverse complement strand
CTTAACTCAACCTAGCGTGCCAAGACCACCATTTCTGGTCTCCCAATAGACGATCAGAGCATAATAGAGCAATGTAGATCGCAGAAATCACCGGATGGCAGTGCATATCACTAATGTGAATGCTAACCTCTCCTATCCTCTCCGAACGTAACACAACCAAACGTAACTTATCTGAACATATCGCGCCACGACCACTGTTTCTGTCCTCCCCAGTGTCGGGCAGATTATACTAGATCACAGCAGAGCGCAGACATCCACCGAATAGCGGTGTGTACCGCGAAAGTCAATGCTACCCACACCTAACCCAAATATGA
>NW_016988628.1:0-551 GCF_001483705.2 Eufriesea mexicana | reverse complement strand
CCTGACCAAACTGGACCTGACGCAACCAAACCGAACGTAACCTGACACATCATGACGTGCCGCAACCGCTATTGCTGGCCTTGCCACAGCCGAACTGAAAATTATAGAGCTCGGCAGGGAACAGAAGTCCACCTAATAGCAGACAATAGCACTAGAGTCATAGCAATCCTCCCCTAACCTAAATAACCCTAAAATAAGCGAACGCTACGTAACTTACACTAACGTGCAGCGACCACTATTACTGGCCTCCCCAGAGACCAGCAGGACACGCTAGAGCTCACCAGAACCCATACATCCACCGAATAGCAGTGTACAGCACAAAAGCTAAAGCTACCCTGTCGAAACTTATACTGATCCAACCAAACCGAACGTCGTGCCGAGACCACTACTGCTGGCCTTCCCACAGCCAAGCTGAATATTTTAAAGCACTGTAGGCTGCAGGAATCGAACAAATAGCTGACTATAGAACTAAAGTCCAAGCCATCATATCCGAACCTAACCAACCGTGACATAACCAAGCGTAACGTAACTCAAACGTATGTGGTGATACC
>NW_016988627.1:0-609 GCF_001483705.2 Eufriesea mexicana | reverse complement strand
AATTGGTTTCATCCTTTCAACGGTGTTTTATATTTCACAGATGTCTATAGAATAATCAATGTAAACACGAGTTATTCCTTGATATATTTACAACTGACAGTACGGTTCCTAGTAGAGGTACTGGAGGCATCAACAGAGCACAGTAGCCGTTGCACTGATTTGTTGAATGAATATATCCTTCTGTCATTCTAGAATGACGAAGGACAGACCATTATATCGCAATTAACAATTGACATAGCAGTACTGAGTACAGCCATCATCTCACTGCTGTAGCAGTTTGATTCCTTTGTTCACTGAAGATTAAAATTTTATAGCAATTTTGGAATGACGCACGACAGATCACTTATCCCTCGAAATAAATGCATTAGACAAACCTGTGCTGAGTGCAGCCATTATCACAGTACCCTAGCCGTTGCAATACCTTTGTTCATAGATTATGTAAATTCCAAAGCAATTCTAGCATAATCAACGTATAAAACGGATATGGCTAGTTAGGTTTTGCAACTGACAGCACGGCTCGTGGTACATACACCAAGAAAGCATTGCAGCTGTTGGTTTAATCGGTTCTCTGATGATTTATATTCGATAGCAGTACTAGAATAGAAAAGC
>NW_016988626.1:0-1029 GCF_001483705.2 Eufriesea mexicana | reverse complement strand
CCGGGAGGGTCGGTCGACGATGGAAGCGATTAAGCGCGATCGTAACCTTTCGGTTGCTGCCATAGACCGGGGCGGTGTGGTGCTCTCTGTAAGCGTGGATATCGCCAACACCTTCTACACACCATCCGGTATGCTCTCTTGTACCACAGGGATCCCCAACACATGATGGCGGTGATCGGCGACTATTTGTCGATCGAGTATCCCGGAAGATACTTGACCGTCGTGCGGGCGACGAGCGTCACGCTGGTGATGGCCGCCGGGTCGAGTTGGGAGGAAACCACGCTGCGCGCGGAAAGAGGCGTGGCCCTCGTCGCGAATAGCATCCAGCGGCTGGGGCTGAGTATCTTCCCCGAGAAGACCGAGGCAATGTGGTTTTGCCATCGGCACCACCGGAAGCCACGCAAGACTCTGATGCGCATGGGGAACGTCGTGGCCGAGGTATGGGACCGGAAGGAATATCACGGTCTCGTCCACGATATCCACTAGAAGTTGGGAGAGCATCTCCTCGCACTGCAACCACGCCTGGAAGGTACGGCGGTGGCGCCGTTTCGCCAGCTGCCCATTCTGGGCGTGCCAGACGGGAGGGTCCGCCGCCTCTGCACGGGAGTCGTTCGCTCGGTGGCACCTTACGGGTCTCCGATTTGGGCAAACGACCTGGCCACTAGTCCGCGCAGTCTGGCGAGTCGCCGGCGAGTCGCTCGCAGGATGACGATCAGAGTCGTGCGCGGTTACCGCACGACATCCCACGAGGCTGCGATGTTCCCGGCGGGTGTTCCTCCGTTCGGACTGAAAGCGGTGGCGGAGTGCTCCTACACGCTGGCGGCGGCGGTTCACCTGAAGAATGGGCCGTTTCGTTGAGGCGAAGGGTCCGACAGTGCGTGATGACCGCCTGGCGATCTCGGCTGAGGAATCCGAGCAGACGACGGCACCGGGTGATCGAGGCTGCGCTCCCGGTGCTGGATGTATGGGGGGGCGCAGCTGCAGCCGGCACACTTTCCGCCTGACAAAGGTGCTAACCGGGCACGGGTG
>NW_016988625.1:0-1036 GCF_001483705.2 Eufriesea mexicana | reverse complement strand
ACCATACTCTGCTCGACTGTGGGGAGGCCGGTGATTGGCTTCCCGCCCGGTTAGTTCAATTTAGGCTACCCGTGGTTATGTTACGTTTGGTTAAGGTAGGCGATGGTAGTATTGATTTTCGTGCTATACACTGCAACTCGGTGAGCTTGTGCGCTATACTGTGTTCTTATATGCTGCGCTTGGCTCTGGGGAGGTCAGCAATAGCGGTGCCGTCGGGTTAGTTTTGGGTTATGCTCCGTTTCGTTAAGGTATGTTAGGAATGCATGGTTAGGATTTCCTACCCTTTTGTGCCACACACTGCTACTCGGAGGATTTCTGCGCTATACATTGCTCTACTATGCTCTGCCCGACACCGTGGGTCGAGCAATAGTGGTCGTGGCTCGTTACTTTGGGTTAGGTTATACTTGGTTAGGTTGGCTTGGGCTAAGTTTGGTTAAAATAGCTTGGACTTTCGCGCTATTATCTGTTATTCGGTGAATTTCTGTGATTCACTGTGCTCTATTGATTTCTGCTTCGCACTGGGGATGCCAGAAGCAGTGGTCTCGGCACGTTATGCTCTGCTATGCTACGTTTGGTTTGGTTAGGTTTGGCCAGGTTTGGACAGGGTACCCTCGAATTTTGCAACAAACACTGTTATTAAGTGGATTTCTGTGCCCTACCGTACTCTACTATATTCTACTTGGCTATGGAGAGGCCAGTAGCAGTGGCCGTGGCACGTTGGGTTGAGCTATGTCACGCTTGGTCAGATTAGGTTATGATAAGCTCCGTCAGGTTACCTTTGACTTTCGTACTATACGCTGCTCTTCGGGGGATTCCTGCGCTCGTCGGTGCACTACTATAATCTGCTTGCCCCTAGAGAGGCCAGCAATAATCGCGGCAGCGTATTTTGAGTTAGACAGCGCTTGATAATGTTATGTTAAGTTATGTATTGCTAACAGGGCTTCGGCGTTCGTGCTGTTCGCTACCTTCCGGCGCGTTCCGCCGATATACTGTGCTCTACCGCATTCTGCTCGTCTCTGTGGAGCCCGGCAGCAGT
>NW_016988624.1:0-1339 GCF_001483705.2 Eufriesea mexicana | reverse complement strand
ATGGTCTTCATAGAGCCAAGCAGTGCATGTTAGAGCACATTAGAGTGCAGAAATCCACCGAATGGCAGTGTATAGCGCAAAAGACGAAGTACCCTGTCCTAACATAGCTAAACTTAACAAAACCAAACGATGGCTAACTCAACCTTGCATGACGATGCCACTACAGCTGGCCTGCACAAAGACAAACTACATGCCCTCGGGCGCAGCAGCGCGCAGAAATCCACCGCTTTGTGGTGAATAGCACAAAAGACGAAGATAACCGGACCTGACCTAATTAAACGTAGCGTAACTCAGCATAACGTGCCGCGACAACTGCTGCTTCCGTCCCCAGAGACAAGCGAAATATAGTAGATAGCGGAATATCGCCGGAATCCACCGGATAACAGTGTATAGCACGAAAGTCAGAGATATCCTAGTCAAACATAGCTTAACATAACAAAACCGAAGGCAACATAGCTAACACTAACGTGCCACGAGTACTAATGCACGCCACCACAGAGACGAGGAGAGTACACTAGAACAATGCAGAGCGCAGAAACCCACCGAGTGGCTGTGTACGGAACAATATTTCAAGAAATCCTGACCAAGCATTCTTAACCTGACCTAACGAAACGAAACGTAGCTCAGACTAACCTGCCGAGAACACTATTACTGCCAACCCCAAAACCAAGCGTAACATATTAAAAGGAAGTATAGCGCAGTTATAGTCCGCATAGACGTGTTTAGTGCAAAAATCATAGTAGCCTGTCCTAACCTTGCCAAACGTATCATATTCATACGTAGCCAAACAAAGACTAACACGACGAGACCACTATAGCTGGCCTCCCCAGAGTCGAGCAGTACCTACTACAGGACAGTAGAGCGCTGAAATAAGTAGAATCGCTGTGTACAGTACAAATGTCTAAACTGTCTTGTCCTAACCTTACCAAAGGTAACACAACCGTTAGTAGCTGAGCTCAGCCTAACGTGCGGAGACCACCATTTCTGGCCTCCCCAGTGCCAAGCAAGATGTAATGGAGCACATCAGAGCCCAGAAATCCACCGCATTGCAGTGCATAGCACAATAATCGAACATACCCAGACCTAACTTTTCCTAACCTAACTTATACAAACGTGGCGTAAATAAACATAATGTCACGAGACCAACATTGCCGGCCTCTCCATAGCCAAGCTGAGCATATTAGAGCACACTGGAGCTCATAAATCCACCCCATAGGAGTGAAAAGCATAAAAGTTTAAGTAGCCTATCCTAGCCTAGCCAAACGTAGCGTACAGAAACGTAACATAACCCAACCTAGCGTGACGAGACCACAACCGCTGGGCCCAGCGAAGGCAAGCA
>NW_016988623.1:0-559 GCF_001483705.2 Eufriesea mexicana | reverse complement strand
TTGGCTCTGGTGGACCAGAAATAGTTGTCTCGGCTCATTAGGTTGAGATAGGTTATGTTTCTTTAGGTTAGGTGTGGATGGTTTTGACTTTTCCGCTATACACTGCGATTCGATGGCTCCCTGCGCTCTACTCTCCCCTAATATGTTCTGCATGTCTCAGTGGAGGTCAGCAATACTGGTCGCGGCACGATAGGTTGAGTAGGATTACGGTTCGTTATGTTTGGTTGGCTTGGGTTAGGTTAGAGCAGCTTCGACTTTTGTGCTATACACTGCTACTCGGTGGATTTCTACGCCCTACTGTGCACTAATATGCTCTGCTTGACACTGAGGCGGTCAGCAAATGAGGCCTCGGCACGTTATGTTATGTTATACTACGCTTGGTTAGGTTACGTTAGCTTGGGTTATGTCTGCATAGCTATGACTTTCGTGGTATGCACTGCTATTCGTTGTATACCTGCGCTAGTCTATGCTCCGGTAGGTTCCGCTTGGAGCTCGAGCGGCCAGCAATAGTAATCTGGGCACGCTAGGCTGTATTATGTTGCGCTAGGTTATGTTATGT
>NW_016988622.1:0-511 GCF_001483705.2 Eufriesea mexicana | reverse complement strand
GTATGCAAGGAAGTTAGCTCACCACGGTATTAGTCGAAAATGTCAATAAAATTGAATTTTTCATCGAGGACTATAACATTGCAATGCCTATAGCACGCCAGTAGTATCTTTCCTCCTTATATATGCAAGAAAGTTAACTCACCACGATATTAATCGAAAATGTCAATCAAATTGAATTTTCCAGCCGCCTTCTACAGCATTGCAATGGCTATAGTGTGCCAACAGGATCTTACCTGCATACTTATGCCAGGAAGCTAGCTCATCACGATATTAGTCGAGAATGCCTGCAAAATTGAACTTTCCTACTTTCCAGCCCGAATCTGCAGCATTGCAATGGCTATAGCACGCCAAAAGGATCTTTCCTCCTTACTTATGCAAAGAAGCTGGCTCACCACGATATTAGTCGAAAATGTCAAGAAAATTGAATTTTCCATCCAGATTCTATTGGATTGCAATGCCTATAGCACGCCAATAGTATCTTTCCTCCTTATTTATGCAACTAAGTCAACTC
>NW_016988621.1:0-1843 GCF_001483705.2 Eufriesea mexicana | reverse complement strand
TTCGTGCTATACGCAGTTATTCGGGGCATGTCTGCATTCTACTTTGCTCCACTATATCCTGATTGGCCCTGAGGATGCTAGCAGCAGTGGTCTCGGCACGTTGTGTTGAGATATGTTACACTCGGTTAGGCTAGGTTGGGTTTAGTTCGGCTAGGATAGCTTTTACTTTCGCGCCATACATTGTTATTCGTTCGATTTCTGGGCTCTTCTGCGCCCTACTACTTTCTGCTTGGTGCTGTGTATGCCAGCTGTAGTGGTCGCGGCACGTTAGGTATGTTAGGTAACGTTTGGTAATGCTAGGTTATGTTAGGTTTGCATGCGGCAGATTTGACTTTCGCACGATAAAATGTTTTTCGCAGGATTTCAGCGCTCTTTTGGTCTCTACTATGTTCCGCTTGGCCTTCGCGATGCCGCAAACAGCGTACGCGGCCTGGTCGTTGAGTTAGGTTAATTTTGGTTAGGGTACGTTAGCATGGGTTAGGTCCGGGTATCCTTCACCTTTCTGCAGTACACCCCGATTCTATGAATTTCTGAGCACTACTCACCTCAACTATGACCTGCGCAGCTCTGGGGAGGCCAGCAGTAGTTGTCGCGGTACGTTACGTATAGTTAAGCTACGTTTGGGTATGTTACGATTGGCATGGCCAGGATAGGGTAGCTTGACTTCTGTGCTGTACACTGCTATTCGGTGGATTTCTGCGAACTACTGTGCTCCAGTACTTTCTGGTTGGCTGCGTGGAGGCCAGCAATAGCCGTCGCGGCACGTTATTTAGTGCTACGCTACGTTCGGTTAGGTTACATTGGTTTGGGTTAAGTTCGGATACATTTGACTTTTCTGCTACACGCTGTGATCCTATGGATTTCCGCGATATACCCACCTCTAGCAAATTCTG
This sequence comes from Eufriesea mexicana, assembly GCF_001483705.2. NCBI lineage: Eukaryota > Metazoa > Arthropoda > Insecta > Hymenoptera > Apidae > Eufriesea > Eufriesea mexicana. Next base: position 950 of record NW_016988621.1, on the reverse strand, counting down.
CTCTGCTCTGGCGAGGCCAGAAGTAGCCATCACGGCATGTTTGATTGAGTTACATTACATTTCGTTATGCTACGATTGCTTATGTTAGGATAGGAGAGCTCTGACCTTTGTGCTGTATACTGCTATTCAGAGACTTTCTGCGCTCTACATCGCACTAGTATGCCCTGCTTTGCACTGGGGAGGCCAGCAATGGCTGCCGTGGCACGTTATGTTGAGATATGTTAAGTGTGGTTTCGTCACGTTTGGTTTGGTTAGGATAGGATAGCTATGAGTTTGTGCTATGCACTGCTATTCGGTGGATTGCTGCCCTCTGCTGCGTTCCAATATTTTCTGCTAGGCTCTGTGGAGTCCAGCAGGTGTGGTTAGGATAGGTTAGGTCACGTCATGTTAGGATAGGCTTGGTTACGATACGTAAGGTTTGGTAATCCACCACTTCGATCTACTCTAATCTGATAGACCCTGGAAAAACGGAAATAGCGACACCGGCGCGTTACGTTTTGTTTGTCTACATTAGGTTAGGCTCCGTTAGTTTGGGTTAGGTTTGGATATCTCCCACTTTTCTGCTGTACGCTGCGATTCTATGGATTTCTGCGCCCTGCCCTCCTCTGATATATTCTGCTTGGTTCTAGCGAGGACAGCAGTAATGGTGCTGGCACGTTATTTTGAGTTATGCTACGTTTCGTTAAGTTAGTTTGGGTCAGGTAATGTCTGGATATCGTTGACTTTGGAGCTTACACAGCATTGCGGATGATTTCTGCGCTCTAGAGTGCTCTAGAATACTCTGCTTGGCTCTGGTGCGCCAGCAATTGTGATGTCGGCACGTTAGCTTGATTTATGCTACGTACGTCCGTGTTATGTTTGGCTAGTGTAGGATAGGATAGCCTCGACTTTTGTGCTATACACTGTTGTTCGGTGGATTTCTGGGACCTACTGGGCACTCCCATTTTCTG
>NW_016988620.1:0-525 GCF_001483705.2 Eufriesea mexicana | reverse complement strand
CGTTAGGTGATCTATTCGTAAAACTATTGTAAGTTATAGATTTTGAATTGACCGATTTTATGGCGAGTGGATGGCTATACCTACCATTGGATTGAGATCGTTAGGTGATCTATTCATCAAACTACAGCAGGTTATATATTTTGAATAGTCTTATTCTATGGTAAGTAGATGGCTATACCTACCATTGGATTTAGAACGTTAGGTGATCTATTCATCAAACTATAGCAGGTTATAGATTTTGAATAGACTTACACTATGGTAAGTAGATGGCTATATTTACCATTGAATTGAGAACGTTGGATGATCTATTCATCGAGTTATAACAGGTTATGAATTTTTAATAGACTTCTTCTATGGTAAGTAGACGGCTATACCAACCATTGGATTGAGAACGATAGATGATCTCTTCATCGAGTTACAACAGGTTATGTATTTTTAATACACTTATTCCATGGAAAGTAGATGGTTATACCTATCATTGTATTCAGAACGTTAGGTGATCTATTCATCAAACTATAGCAGGTT
>NW_016988619.1:274-873 GCF_001483705.2 Eufriesea mexicana | reverse complement strand
GTTGATATAGAATTTTTTGGAAAATTCAAATTTATTGACATTTTCGATTAACATCGTTGTGAGATAACTTTCATGCATAAATAAGCAGGAAAGAATCTATTGGCGTGCTATGGGCATCGCAAAGCTACAGAATCTTCCTGGAAAATTCAATTTTTCAGACATCTTAGACTAATATCGTGATGGGCCACCTTTCTTGCATAAATAAGCAGGAATAATTCTGTAGGCGTGCTATAGTCATTGCAATGATATGGAATGTAGTTGGAAAATTCAAATTTATTGACATTTTCGACTAAAATCATGGTGAGCTATCTTTCTATCATAAATAAGGAGGAAGAACACTATTGGCGTGCTATAGCCATTGCAATGATATATAATGTGGCTTGAAAATTCAGATTAATTGACATTTTCGACTAATACCATGCCGAGCAATCTTGCTTTCATGAAAAATGAGGATTGATACAATTGGCGTGCTAGAGGCATTGCAATGCTACAGAATCTTGCTGGTAAATTCAATCTTACTGACATTTTCGATTGATATCGTGGTGAGTTAACTTTCTTCCATAAATAAGGAGGAAAGATTCTATTGGCGTGCTATAGCC
>NW_016988619.1:0-202 GCF_001483705.2 Eufriesea mexicana | reverse complement strand
AACTTTCTTGCATAAAAAAGGAGGAAAGATTCAATTGGTGTGCTATAGCCGTCGCAATGCTATAGAATCTGTCTGGAAAGTTCAATTTTGTTAACATTTTCGACTAATATCGTGGTGAGCTAACTTAATTGCATAAATAAGGAAGTAAGATTCTATTGGCGTGCTATAGCTGTCGCAATGCTATAGAATCTGGCTGGTAAGT
>NW_016988618.1:0-303 GCF_001483705.2 Eufriesea mexicana | reverse complement strand
AATAAGCTAGGGCACGGTAGAGCGCGGAAGTAAGCCACGTTGAAGTGTAAAGCACAAAAGTTGGGTCTATCCTTACCTAACCTGTCCTGACCTAACCTAACCGATCGTAAGATAATCGAAACTTACGTGTCCAGACCTCTGTTGCTCACTGCCACATCGCAAGCAGAACATATTGGAGGAAAGTAGCGCGCAGGAGGACATCGGCTGGCATTGTGTTGGACAAGGATCAGAGGCACCCTTGCCAAGCCTGCCCAAAGCTAACCTAACCAAACGTCGCCTAACTCAACGTAACCTGCCGAGACC
>NW_016988617.1:0-422 GCF_001483705.2 Eufriesea mexicana | reverse complement strand
ATGGCTGCACTTGCCATAGGATTGAAGGTGTTAGGGGATCTATTCACCAAGATATAACAGATTATGGATTTTGGATAGACCAATTCTCAGGCAAGTAGATGGCGGTACTTGCCATTGGATTGAAGGCGTTCGGCTATCTATTCACCATGATATAACAGGATATACATTTTGAACAGACCTATACTCTGGCAAGTAGATAACTGTACTTTCCATTGAATTGGAGACGTTAGACGATCTATTCAACAAGGAATAAAACGTTATAGATTTTGAATAGACCTATTCCCTGGCAACCAGGTGGCTGTACACGCCATTAGATTGAAGGCGTTATGCGATCTAATCACCGAGCTATAACAGGCTATAGATTTTCAATAGAACATTTCTCTGGCAAGCAGATGGCTGTACCTGCCATTGGATTGAATGCG
>NW_016988616.1:0-468 GCF_001483705.2 Eufriesea mexicana | reverse complement strand
ATGCGTGTGTGTATGGATCTGTGTGCTGATGTGTGTATGGATGCATGGATGGATGGACGGATGTATGTATGGATGAATGGATGTATGGATGTATGCATGTATGGATTTATGCATGTATGGATGTATTTACGGATGTATGTATGGATATATATATGGACGTATGGATGGGTGTGTGTATGGATGTATGTATGTCTTTATGACGGAAGTATGTATGGATGTATGTATGGATGTGTGTATGGATAAGTCTATGGATGTATGGATGGGTGTGTGTATGGATGTATGTATGGATGATTGGATGGTTGTATGTATGGATGTGTGTATGGGTGTGTATATGGATGTGTGGATGTGAGCATGATTGAATGCATGGATGGATGGTTGTTTAAATGGACGGATTAATTGTCGTATGGATGGGTGGATGTATGTATGGATGTATGCGTGGATGTATGTATGGATGCATTTACGGGTGTA
>NW_016988615.1:353-593 GCF_001483705.2 Eufriesea mexicana | reverse complement strand
TTCATCCATCCATCCATGCATCCAAACACGCATCAATACACAGATTCGTACCTACGCGTTTACATTCATCTATACATACATCCATACATCCATCCTTCTATACATCGATGCATACATCCGTAAATACATCCATACAAACATCCATACAATCGTCCATACATACATGCATAGATATATCAATACACACATCCATACATACATCCGTTCTTCCGTCAATCCACCCAACCATTCATCCACCCT
>NW_016988615.1:0-291 GCF_001483705.2 Eufriesea mexicana | reverse complement strand
CATACATACATACATGCATAACGCAAATACATCCATACATTCAAACATCCATACATACATACATACATACATTCATACAAACATCCATCCATATGTGCATCCATCCATACATCCATAAATCCAGACACCTATACATCCATAATTCCATCCACCCATACACCCATCAAACAATATGTACATCTATACACACATCCATACATACATCCATACATACATCAATACATACACCCATATACACTCCCATCCACACATCCATACATACATGCATACATACATCCATACATACATCCA
>NW_016988614.1:0-607 GCF_001483705.2 Eufriesea mexicana | reverse complement strand
GTACATTCACACGTACATACATCCATACATCCATACATCCATATATACATCTATACACACATCAGTGCATACATCCATCAATACACCTATCCTTAAACCCATTCATCCACACATCCATACATACATACATCCATACATCCATCCATACTTACATCCATCCATCCATTCCTCAATCCATCCATACATCCGCTCATCCATACATCCATCCAACCATCCACCCATCCATTCATGCATCCATTGAGACATCAATACATACACCCTTACATACACCAATACATTCATCCATACATACATCCATACATCCATACATCCATACATATATTGATCCATACATTCATACATACGTACATCCGTCCATCCATACCTTAATCCATCCATACGTCCATCCATCCATACAACCACTCATCGATACATACATCCATCCATACATCCGCCTTTCCATACAACCATCCATCCATACATCCACCCATCCATACATACATCGAACCATACATCCAGCCATCCGTACTAGCACCCATTCATACATCCATCTATCCATACATCCATCCATCCATACGTCCATCCATCCATACATCCACCCATACATACATCCATCGAACCATACATC
>NW_016988613.1:0-807 GCF_001483705.2 Eufriesea mexicana | reverse complement strand
TATTCGAACCAAACCAAGGCAAGTATGACCCAAGAGATGAAGCCTAATTCAACCTTACGCGCTTAGACCACTATTGCTAGCCTCCGCAGAGCCAAGCAGAAAATATTAGCGCACAGTTGGTCACAGAAATACACCGCAATGATTTGTATAGCACAAAAGGCGAAGATACCCTAACCCAACCTGGCAAAATCCACCCCAGCCGAACGTAGCGTAACTTTACATAACGTGCCGAGACCACTATTTCTGTCCCTCCCAGGGCCAAGCTGAACATACCAGACCACAGTATAGCGCAGAAGCCCACCGACGAGATGTGTATGTTGCAAAATTTGGAGCTATCCTATCCTAACCGACCCAGACGTAATAAAACCAAATGTAACATAGCTTATCCTAACGTGCCGATACCACTGTTGCTGGCCTCCCCGGAGTCCAGCAGAGTATAGTGCAGCACAGTAGGGCGCAGAAATCCGCCGAATAACAGTGCACGCGGCGAAGGTCAAAGCTATCCGTACCAAATCCAAGCTAACGTACTCCAAGCTAACGTAACCCAACCAGACGTAGTGCAACTCAACCTAACGCGCCGAGACCACAATTGCTGGCCCCCTCAGAGCCAATCAGAGAATATTAGAGCAATGTAGAGCGCAGGGATACATCTGATAGCGGACCATGTCCCTAAATTCAATGCTACCCTCACCTAAACAAACCAAACGCAACATAACCCAAACTAAAGGGCCGCGAACACTACTGCAGGCGTCCCCAGAGCAAAGCAAAACGCATTATTGGAGAGCAGAATGGAGAAATCCATAGAAT
>NW_016988612.1:0-1580 GCF_001483705.2 Eufriesea mexicana | reverse complement strand
TCAAATACGATGGTGGTCATATTATGGTTTAGGGATGTATCAATTACTACGGGGTAAGAAATTTAAAATTATAAAAAGGAATACTTAAACATACCGAAGAATAATTTAAAGCAAAGTGCCCAAAAAATTGGGAATTCTTGAAAGATTCCAATCGAAAATTATTCAAAAATGGTTGCTATACAACTGTCCAAAGATCATAAATACACCACCTCAGTCACCCGATCTTAAATCCAATTGAGATGTTATGGGACTGATTGTGTGAAGAAATTCAGAAGCATTCAATAACTGATAAAGCGGAATTGCAAAGTAGATTAGAAGAGGAATGACATAATATAGAGGAAGAATATTTAAAAAAAGCTTAGGGGATCAACGCCAAAGCGTGTTTCCGAAGTGATAAAACAAAAAGGGTACCCCTCAAAATATTAACATTGTTAAAATTATTAATTTTTATAATGTGTGCCAATAATTTTGTGACAGCAATTGATGCATGGAATCGTTACATTTCATTTTTTTTGTAACTACAAGAAATGAGATTATTTTTTTCACAATATTATGCGTTTATGGTCTAAACTCTATGTATCTCAAATATAAAACTTGAAAAACCTTTTATTATTTCTTTTATTCTTCGTATTCCTATCATTTTTTGCGTGTACCATTAATGTTGTGACCCACTGTAAATTTTAAACTTATTTATGTAAGAAAACCGCTGACAATGGAGTCCAAACAGTCGTCGACAGCTGATGACGGTGGCTTTGTGCTCGCGATGGCTCTCGATCGTTATGACACAGGAAGACATCCGCACGCGCGTCTCGAGCTCAATTCGTAAAAGACTCTCGACTGCGAGGAAACACGAATACTTATTCCACTGTAAGTCGGTAACGTCCTGTTCTACTTATCGACTAAGAATGTTTGCAAGTATGAGTGTATTTTTAAGTATATATGTTTGGTATAAGTGTAAGAATGTTTGTGTGGAAGAATATATGTGTGTGTCGAGTATGACTAATGGTAAGAGTCGAAAAACAGTTAGTGCTTGGAGGACAGTAAACAGTAAAAGACGTTGTGTCTGAGAGTGAAGAGAATCTATTTTTACTAATTCTGTTATAATCTTTTATTCTGTTATTAAATTATTAAACCAATATTGTTATTATTTCATCCATCACTAACAAGTTGTACCATCTCTTCTCGAACGCATAATATCTACAGTGACTCAAGAAAATATTCGGACACCAAGGTATGTCTGAATTAATCAGATCGTATCGCGGATACTAATAAATGGATCGTGTTCGCTACTTCTTCTAGTGATAAGACATTTGTTCAAGCAAACATGGACATATGTTTCATGTAAGCCATATAAATAAATAAATATAAGAATATTTCCGAATCCATGGCCCCGAGGACCATGGGCTCCATAACAATGTTGAAGAGTATCGGGCTAAGTGGGCAGCCCTGCCTCACCCCGGAGAGCATGGGGATCCTCTCGGTGAGCCCCTCGGACGTCCTTGCCCTGGTCGTGCAGCCTTCGTAAAGGTTGTCGACCAGCCGGACGAGCCCAGCCGGGGCACCCTCGAGCACACCGACGA
>NW_016988611.1:0-358 GCF_001483705.2 Eufriesea mexicana | reverse complement strand
GTCAAAGCTATCCTCTCCTAACATATCCAATATTAACATAACCAAACGAAAACTAACTCAAGCTAGCAGCACGAGACCACAATTGCTGGCCCCCACGAAGGCAAGCTGAGTGTACTAGGGAGCAGTTGTGCGCAGAAATACACTGCAATGTAATGAATAGCACAGAAGTCGAAGATACCTTACCTAACCTAACCAAACGTAGCGCCTCTCAGTATAATGTGCCGCGGCCGCTGCTCCTGGCCACCTCATAGCCTAGCAGAATGTAATAGAGTACAGCAGATCACAGAAACATGCCGAATAACATGGTATATCACGACATTCGAAGCCTTCCTGTCCAAACACAACCTAACCTATCTTA
>NW_016988610.1:0-525 GCF_001483705.2 Eufriesea mexicana | reverse complement strand
ATATGGATTGTGGCTGGAAAATACAATTTTGTTGACATTTTCGACAAATATCGTGGTGAGCCATCTTTATTGTATAAATACGGAGTAAAGATTCAATTGGCGTGCTAAGGTCGTCGCAATGCTATATAATCTGGCTGGAAAGTTCAATTTTGGTGACATTTATGAATCTGTATGGCAAATTCAATTTTATTGACATTTTCTTCTAATATCGTGGTGAGCAAACTTTCATGCATAAACAAGGAGGAAAGATACTACTGGCGAGCTGTGGCCATTGCAATGCTTTAGAATGTGACTGGAAAGTTCAATTTTACTTACATTTTCGACTAATATCGTGGTGAGCTAACTTCCTTGCATAAGTAAGGAGGAAAGATGCTTTTTGAGTGCTATAGCCATAGCAATCATATAGAATAAGGCTTGAAAATACAATTTTGTTGACATTTTCGGCTAATATAGTGGTGAGCAAATTTTCTTGTGTAAGTAAGGAGGAAAGATGCTTTTTGAGTGCTATAGATATTGCAATGATAT
>NW_016988609.1:0-741 GCF_001483705.2 Eufriesea mexicana | reverse complement strand
TTGAAAGCGCAGACAAGCATGCTCACCACGATATCAGTCGATAATGTCAATAGAATTGGACTTTTCAGTCAGAAATCATGGCAGTGCATTGGCTATAGCAAAACAGTAGGATCTTTACTCTTTGTTCACGCAGAAAAGCATTCTCAATAAAATATTTGTCGAAAATGTCAATGGAATTGCACCTTTCGGTCAGATTCTGTTGAAATGCAATGGCGATAGCAAACCAATAGTATCTTTCCACCTTATTTATGCTGAAAACCATGCTCATCACTATATTGGTCGGAAATACCAATAGAATTGATCTTTTCAGTCTGATTCTAGCGCAATGGAATGGAGATAGCAAACCAATTGCTTCTTTCTACCTTATTTACGCAGAAAATGTTGCTCACAACGATATTAGTCGAAAATTTCAATAAAATTGAGCTTTTCAGTCATATTCTATTTCAATGCAATAGCTATAGCAAACCAACAGGATCCTTCCTCCTTACTTCTGCTGGAAAGCTTGCTCACCATGATATCATTCGATAATGTCAATAGAATTGAACTTTTCAGTCAGATTCTATTTCAATGCAACGGCTGTACCAAACCAATGGGATCATTCCACCTTACTTATGTGGAAAAGCTTGCTCACTACGATATTAGAAGAAAATAATATTAGAACTGAACTTTTTAGACATATTCTATGGAAATACATTGGCTGTAGCAAAACAATGGGATCTGTCATCCTTATTCACGCATTGA
>NW_016988608.1:0-462 GCF_001483705.2 Eufriesea mexicana | reverse complement strand
AGCGTTGCAATGGCAATAGCACGCAAATAGAATCTTTCCTTCTTATTTATTCAAGAAAGTTAGATCACCAAGAAATTAGTCGAAAATGACAATAAAATAGTATTTGCCATACATATTCAATAGCGTTGCAATGGCAATAGCACGCCAAGAGAATCTTTCCGCCTTATTTATTCAAGAAAGTTAGCACACCACAGTATTAGTAGAAAATGTCTATAAAATTATAAAATTGTATTTTCCAGCCAGATTCTACAGGACTGCAATGGCTATAGCACACCAATAGAGTCTTTCCGCCTTATTTATTCAAGAGAGTTAGCTCACCACGATATTAGCCGAAAATGTAAATAAAATCGAACTTTCCAGCAAGAGTCTATAGCGGTCTAATGGCGATAGCACGCCAAAAGAATCTTTCCTCCTTGTTTATGCATGAAAGTTAGCTCACCTCGATATTAGTCGAAAATGTCA
>NW_016988607.1:0-1444 GCF_001483705.2 Eufriesea mexicana | reverse complement strand
ACAGTAGAGCGCAGAAGTTCACAGCATAGCAATGTTGAGCACAAAAGGCAAAGCTCTCCACACGAGACCCAACCTAACCAAACCTAACCAAACGTAATCTAGCTCAACGTAACATGCTGTGACCATTATTGCAGGCCTCCGCAGGACAAAGCAGAGAACATGAGAACGGAGTAGAGCGCAGGAATCCACCGAAAGGCGTATTGCACCACAAAAGTCAAACCTATCACAGCCTTACCTAACCACAAATAACATAACCGAACGTAACCTAACTTAGCGTAACGTGCTGAGGCCACTATTGCTGGCCTGCCCATATAGAAGCAGAATGAGCTAGAGCACATTAGAGCGCAGAAAGCCACAAAATGGCAGAGTAGAGGACAAAAGTCAGAGCTGTACTGACCAGACCTGACCTAACCCAACCTAATCCAGCATAGAATGACTGAAGCTAACGTGCCACCATCACTATTGCTAGCCCTCCCAGAGCGAGCGGAGTATAATGGAGAAGAGTAGAGCGCGAAGAACCACCCTATAGCAGTTTATACCTCGCAAACCAGACCTATCGAAACATAACCCAAGCAAACCTAACCAAACCAAACGTAGCCCGACAAAACATAATTAAACTGGACCACCATTACTAGCATCGGCTGAGTCGAGCAGAGTATAGTAGGGCATTGTAGAGCGTAGAAATCCACCGAATAGCAGTCTACAGCGCAAAAGTCAACTGTATCCTATCCTCACATGTCTAAGCGTAATATAAACAAACGTAACAGAACGTAACCATACGTGACGAGACGATTGTTGCTGACAACCCCAGAGACGTGCAGAATTTGTTGGAGCACAGAAGAGCTCAGAAGGCCACCAAATAGCAGTGTAAAGTGCAAAAGACAATGAATCCTAACTTAACTTGACATAACCTAGCATAACCAAACTTAGACTATCTAACCCGAATGAAACGAGTTCACTATTGCTGCCCTTCCCATCGCCATGCAGAACATATTAGAGGGCATGAGAGCTCCGAAATTCATGGAATCGCATGTTATAACTCTAAAGTCAAAGCCACCGTACCTGGCTCACACAAAAGTAACCTAACCGAACGTGACTAAGCTCAAACTAACGTGCCGCGGCCACTGTTTGTGTCCGCCCCAGAGGAAGTCAGAGCATATAAGATCGCAGTAGAGCGCAGAAATCTGAATGCCAGCGCAAAGCACATAGGTCTGAGCTACCCTAACCTAACCCAACCAAACATAACATAACCGAACGCGACATAACTCAAACTAACGTGCCTTGAATATTGTTGCTGACATCACCACAGCCAAGCATATTATACAAGAGAATAGTAGAGCGCAGAAGTCCACCGAATTGCAATGTACAGCACAAAGGTCATGGATATCATCCGCCAACCTAACCAATCATAGCATTACCAAACGTAGCACAACTAAACCTAAGG
>NW_016988606.1:0-598 GCF_001483705.2 Eufriesea mexicana | reverse complement strand
CAATTCACGTGCTATAGCCGCCGCAGTGCTATTAAATGCGGCTGGAAAATTCAATTTTATTGACATTTTCTTCTAATATTGTGGTGAGTTACCTTGCTTGCATAAATAAGGATGAAAGACTCTGTTGGCGTGCTATAGGCATTGCTGTGCTGTAGAATCTGGTAGGAATTTTCAATTTTATTGACATTTTCGTCTAATATAGTAGTGATCTAACTTCCTTGCATAAGTAGGGAGGAAAGATTCTTTTGGAGTGCTATAGCCATTGCAATGCTCTGGAATCTGTTTGGAAAATTCAATTTTATTGATATTTTAGACTAATATCGTGGTGAGCTAGCTTTCTTGCATTAATAAGGAGGAAACGTTCTATTGGCGTGATATTGCCATAGCATCGCTATAGAATCTGGAAGGAAAATCCAATTTTATTAACATTTTCGTCTAATATCGTGGTTAGCTAGCTTTCTTGCATAAATAAGGACTAAAGATACTATTGGCGTGCTATAGCCATTGCATTGATGTAGAATGTGCTTTGAAAACACATATTTATTGACATTTTCGGCTAACATCGTGGTGAGCTATCTTTCTTGCATATATAAGGAGG
>NW_016988605.1:0-784 GCF_001483705.2 Eufriesea mexicana | reverse complement strand
GGTTGTTTGGGTTTGGTTAGGATATCTTTGACTTCAGTGCTACAAACTGTCATTTATTGGACTCCTGCGATCTACTCTCCTCTAATATGCTCTGCCTGTCGATGGGGAGGCAAGGAATAGTGGTGTAGTCGCGTTGGGATGTGCTATGTAACGTTTGGTTATGTCACGTTTTGTTGGGTTAGGTTATTGTATCTTTAACTTTTGTGCGGTAAACTGTAAAGGGGTATATTAGTGCTGCCTACTTCGCTCTATTATATTCCGCTTGGCTCTGGAGAGGCAAGCTATAGTGTCCCCGGCAAGTTTGGTAGAGCTAGGCTACATTCGGTTTTGTTACGTTTGGCTACGTTAGGTCTCTACGTTAGGTTATGGTAGCATCGACTGTTACAGTATGCACTGCGATTCTGTGGGATTCTGCTCCCTATTCTCCTCTAATATGTTCTGCTTGGCTCTGAGGAGGGTAGTAATAGTGTTCTCGGCACCTTAGACTAAGATATGTTGCGCTTGGTTACGTTACGCTTGGTTAGGCTATGAGAGGATCGCTTAGACTTTTGTGTTACACACTGCACTTCGTTGTATTCCTGCGTTCTACATTGCAATACTATACTCTGCTCGACTATCGGCAGGCCAACAATTGTGCTCGCCGCACGTTATGTTGATTCAGAATACGTTTGGTTTAAATAGGGTACGTTTCGTTAGGTTAGAATCGCTTTGACTTCTGTGCGACACACAGATATTCTATGGACTTCTGCGCTATCACACACAGATTGTCTCTGGAGATGACAGT
>NW_016988604.1:0-568 GCF_001483705.2 Eufriesea mexicana | reverse complement strand
CTGCGTTGTACTCGCCACTAATGCGTTCTGCTTGGCTCTATGGAGGCCAGCAATAGTTTTCACGGTACGTCAGGTTGAGTTAGGCTACGTTTGGTAATGTTACCGAGAATTAGGCTAGTAGAGGATGGGTTTGAGTTCAGTCCTATAGCCAGCTACTAGGATGACTTCTGCTACCTACAATGCTCTAATTTTTTCATCTTGTATCCGGGAAGGCCATCAATTGTGATCTCGGCACGCAATGTTGGGTCGGGTTACGTTCGGTTTCGTTGGCTTGGCCTAAGTTTGGTCAGGATAGCTTTACCTTTTGTGCTTTACACTGCCACTCGGTGAATCTCTGCGCTCTACTGTGCTCTAGTATATCCTGCTTGGCTCTGCGGTGCCAGTAGTATCAGTTGCGGCTCGTCAGGGTAAATTGGGATACGTTCGGTTACGTTACGATTCCCTTTTTAGGAGAGGATAGCTACGCCTTTAGTGCAATACTCTGCTACTATGTGAGTTTCTGCGCCCTGTAGTGCTCTAATATTTTCAGCTTGGCTCTGTCAAGTCCAGGAATAGTGGTATCGGCACG
>NW_016988603.1:0-570 GCF_001483705.2 Eufriesea mexicana | reverse complement strand
CCCATCGCCACGACGAACATATTAGAGGAGACGAGTGCGCCGAATTCCATGGAATCGCGGTGTGTAACAGAAAAGTCGAAGCTATCCATACCTGACCCAAACAAACATAATCAAGTCAAATGTGATCTAACTAAAGCAGACGTGCCGTGGCCGCTGTTTCTGGCCACGTCAGAGTAAATAAGAGCACACGTATTCACAGTAGACCGCAGAAATCAACCGAATGGCAGCGTATTGCGCAAGAGTAAAGGATATACTAGCCTAACCTAACCAAACATAACATAACCGAACGTAACTTAGCTCAACCTAACGTGCCTAGGACAATGTTTCTGACACCGTAGGAGACAAGCAGACTATACTAGAGAGCGGTAGAGCGCAGACATCCACCCAATAGCACTGTACAGCACAAAATTCAAATCTACCCTATCCTAACCTGACCAAACGCAGCGTAACCAAGCGTAGCACAACGTACTTTAACGTGCCGAGACAGCTATAGCTGCCCTCCCCGTAGCCATGCAGAACATATTAGAGGAGAGTAGAGTGCAGATATCCATAGAATCGCAGTGCATAGCA
>NW_016988602.1:0-879 GCF_001483705.2 Eufriesea mexicana | reverse complement strand
CAATCTCAACCTAACGTGACGACCTAGACATGACGAGATAGAAGCAGAATGTACTAGAGCACTGTAGTGCGCGGAAATACACCGCATTGCAGTGAACAGCACCAAAGCCGTGGATATCGTAAGCTGACCTGACCTAGCCTAACCAAACAAAGCGTATCGTAGCTCATCGTAATGCGCAGCGACCACTGCTCCTGACCTACCGGTAGCCAAGGAGAACGTAGTAGTGCACGGTGAACCACAGATGACCTGCGAATAAAAGTGTATAGCCCGAAAGTCAGAGCTAACTTAACCAACCGTGTCGTATCCTATCAAACCAAACGTAACAAAACTCAACCTAACGTGCCGCGACCGCTACTGCTCGCCTCCCCAGAGCCGAGCAGGGTGTAGTAGAGCAATGTAGATCGCAGGAATCCACCGAATAGGAGTGCATGTTACAAAAGCCGAGGATATCCTAACCCAAACTGGCACAACATAACCTAACAAAGCGTAGCATAACTGAATATATCGTGCCGCGACCACTGCCGCTGGCATCCCTAGAGCCAAGCAGAGTATAGTAGAGAACTGTAAACCACAGAAATATAACGAATAGTTGTCAATGGCACAAAAGTCTAAGCTAGTCTGTCCTAAGTTAACCAAACTTGTAATATGCAAACGTAGCATAACTAAACCTAACACGCCGAGACCACTATTGCTGGCCTCCGCAGCGCCAAACAAAATATACGCAAGCACAGCGGAGCGCAGAAATCCACCACATTGCAGTGTATAGCACTAAAGTCTAACATACCTTGACACAACCAGACTTTACCTAACCGAACCTAACCTAGCGTAACACAACACGGCGTGACGCGACCACAGTCGCCGGAATCCCCAGAACCGTGC
>NW_016988601.1:0-1027 GCF_001483705.2 Eufriesea mexicana | reverse complement strand
ACGACATTAGTCGAAAATGTCAATAAAATTGTATTTGCCATACAGACTCCATAGAGTTGCAATAGCAATAGCACGCCAATAGAAAATTTCCTCCTTATTTATTCAAGAAAGTTGGCTCACCACGGTATTAGTCGAAAATGTCAATGAAATTGTATTTTCCAACCAGAATCTATATCATTGCAATTGCTATAGCACTCAAAAAGCATCTTTCCGCCTTACTTACGCTAGGAAGTTAGGTCACAACGGTGTTTGTCGAAATTGTCAATAAAATTGAATTTTCCTTCAATATTCTACAGCATTGCAACTCCTATAGCTCGCCAACAGAATCTTTCCTCCTTATTAATGCAAGCAAGTTAACTCACCACGATATTAGTCGAAAATGTCAACAAAATTGAACCTTCCAGCCATATTCTATAGCATTACGTCGGCTATAGCATGCCAATTGAATCTTTCCTCCTTATTTATGCAATAAAGTAAGCTCACCACTATATTAGTCGAGAATGTCAAACGAATTGAATTTTCCTGGAAGATTCTATAGCTTTGCAATCCCTATTGCACGAGAATAGAACCTATCCTCCAATTTATGCAAGAAAGTTAGCTCACACAGATATTAGTCGATAACGTCAATAATATTGAATTTGCAAGCCAGATTCTATAGCATTGCGATAGCTATAGCACACCAAAAGACCTTTCCTCTTTACCAATGCAAGGAAGTTAGCTCACAACGATATTAGTCGAAAATGTTTCGAAAATGTCAGTAAAATTGAATTTTCCAGCAACATTCTGTAGCACTGCAATGCCTATAGCACGCCATCAGAATCTTTTCTCCTTATTTATGGAATAAGGCTAGCTCACAACGACATTAGTCGAAAATGTCATCAAAATTGTATTTTACAGCCACATTCTATATCATTGCAATGGCTATAGCACTCAGAAAGCATCTTTCCTGCTTATTAGTGCAAGAAAGTTAGCTCACCACGATATTAGTCGAAAATGTCAACATAATTGTATTTTCCAGCCACATTCT
>NW_016988600.1:0-988 GCF_001483705.2 Eufriesea mexicana | reverse complement strand
CTAATATCGTGGTGAGCTAGCTTTCTTGCGTCAATAAGGAGGAAACATTCTATTGGCGTGCTACAGTCATTGCAATGCTCTGAAACCTGGCAGGAAAATTCAACTTTATTGACATTTTCGACTGACATCGTGGTGAGCTGCTTTCTCGCATAAGTAAGGAGGAAGCATTCTTTTGGCGTGATATGGCCATTGCAATGCTCTGAAACCTGACTGGAAAATAAAATTCTATTCACATTTTCGACTTATATCGTGGTGACCTAACTTTCTTGCATAAAGAAGGAGGGAAGAACCAATTGGCGTGCTGTAGCCATTATAATGCTGTAGAATTGCAAAATTCAATTTTATTGTCATATGGAATAATATCGTTGTGAGCTGCTTTCTTGCATAAATAAGGAGGAAAGATTCTATTGGCCTCCTATGGCCATTGCAGTGCTATAGAGTCTGTGTGGAAAATTCAATTTTGTTTACATTTTTGACTAATATCGTGGTCAGCTGCCTTTCTCGCATAAATAAGGAGGAAAGACTTTATTGCCATGTCATAGCCATTGCATTGCTATAGAATCTGTCTGGAAGATTCAATTTGAATGACATTTTAGACTAACATCGTGGTGAGCAAGCTTTCTCGCATAAATAAGGATGAAAGATTGTATTGGCGTGCTATAGCCACTGCAATGCTCTGAAACCTGGCTGGAAAATTAAATTTTATTGACATTCTCGACTGCTATCGTGTTGAGCTAGCTTTCTTGCGTAAATAAGGAGGAAACATTCTATTGGCGTGCTATAGCCATTGCAATGCTATAGAATCTGGCTGGTAAATCCTATTTTATTGACATTTTTGACTAATATCGTGGTGAGCCCTCTTCCTTGCATAAATAAGGAGGAAACATTCTATTGGCGCGCTATACACATTGCAATGATCTGACAACTGGCTGGAAAATTAAATTTTATTGACATTCTCGACTAATATCGTGGTGAGCTAGCTTTCTTG
>NW_016988599.1:940-1152 GCF_001483705.2 Eufriesea mexicana | reverse complement strand
TCCATACTTATGCAAGGAAGCTTGCTCACCACGATATTAGTCGGAAATACAATAAAATTGAACATTCCTGCCCGATTCTGCAGCATTGCTATGGCTATAGCAGGCCAAAAGGATCTTTCCTCCCTATTTATGCAAGGAAGTGGGATCATCACGCTATTAGTCGCAAATGTCAATACAATTGAATTTTCCAGCAAGATTCTATAGCATTGCAA
>NW_016988599.1:0-601 GCF_001483705.2 Eufriesea mexicana | reverse complement strand
GATCTTTCCTCCCTATTTATGCAAGGAAGTTGGATCATCACGCTATTAGTCGAAAATGTCAATACAATTGAATTTTCCAGCAAGATTCTATAGCATTGCAATGGTTACAGCTTGAAAATATTATTCTTCCTCCTTATATATGCAAGAAAGTAAGCTCACCACGATATTAGAAGAATATGTCATTAAAATTGAATTTTCCAGGAAGATTCCATAGCATTGCAATGCCTATAGCACGCCAATAGATTCCAATAGATTCTTTCCTCCTTGTCTATGCAAGAAAGTCAACTCAGCACGTTATTAGTCGAAAATATCATTAAAATTGGTCTTTCCAGCCCGATTCTGCAGCATTGCAATGGGAATAGCAGGCCAAAAGTATCTTTCCTCCTTACTTTTGCTAGGAAGTTGGCTTTCTTCGCTATTAGTCGAAAATGACAATAAAATTGAATTTTCCCGCAAGATTCTATAGCATTGCAATGGCAATAGCACGCCAACGGAATCTTTCCTCCTTATTTATGCAAGAAAGATAACTCAACACGATAGTAGTCGAAAATGTCAATAAAATTGAATTTTCCAGGCATATTCTACAGCATTGCAATGGCTA
>NW_016988598.1:0-358 GCF_001483705.2 Eufriesea mexicana | reverse complement strand
CATCCATACATACATCCATCGGTACTTCCATCCCTCCATACGCCCATCCATCCATACGTCCACACATCCATACATCCACCGATACATATAGCCATATATATATACATCCACACATCCATACATGCATCCGTACATCCATACATGTGAACATCCGTATATCCAGACATACATACATACATACATACATAACGCAAATACGTCCATACATTCAAACATCCATACAAACATCCATACATACATCCATGCATTCATCCATGCATACATCAATAATACACCAACACATACATCCATACATATATAAATCCATACATCCACACATCCGTACATCCATAAATTCGTACATCCATACATCCATACA
>NW_016988597.1:0-632 GCF_001483705.2 Eufriesea mexicana | reverse complement strand
TCCACCGTATAGAAGTGTACAGCACAAAAGTTGTATCTATCCTGACCAAACTGAGCCTAACCCAACCTAACCGAACGTAACCTGACTAATCGTAACGCCCCGGGACCAATATTGCTAGCATTGCCAGAGCCAAGCTGAATATATTAGGGCGCCGCAGGGCGCAGAATTCCACCTAAGAGCAGACTATAGCTCTTAGACTATAGCTCTAAACTCCTAGGTATCTTCTCCAAACCTATAGTATCGTAAAACGACCAAACGTTTCATAGCTTACAATAACGTGCCGCAACCACACTTGCTGGGCTCCCCAGAGCCAAGCAGGACATGCTAGAGCGCAGTAGAGCGCAGGAATCCTCCGAATAGCAGCGTACTGCACAAGAGTTGAAGCAACCCTGACAAACTTAGCCTAACCCAATCTAACCGAAAGTAACCCGATACAACATCACGTGCCGAGGCCACCATTTCTGGCCGTCCCAAAGCCAAGTTGCGTACATTGAAGCGCAATAGGGCGCTGAAATCCAACGATTAGCAGTCTACATCACGGAAGTTAAAGCTCCACTAACAAAACTTACCCTGACCCAACATAACCGAGCGTAACCTAACTAAACCTAACGAGCAGCGACCACCATTGTTGG
>NW_016988596.1:0-358 GCF_001483705.2 Eufriesea mexicana | reverse complement strand
CAATAACATTTTATTTTGCTGCCAGATTCTGTAGTATTGAAATGCCTATAGCACACCAACAGTGTCTTGCCTCCTTACTTATGTAAGAAAGTTAGCTCACCATGATTATAGTCGAAAATGTCAATTAAATTGAACTTGCCAGGCAGATTCTATAGCATTGCAGTCGCTATAGCACGCCAATAGAATCTTTCCTCCTTATTTATGCAGGAAAGGTAGCTCAATACGATATTAGTCGAAAATGTCAATAAAATTGAACATTCCAGGAAGATTCTATAGCATTGCAGTGGCTACAGCGCGCCAATAGTATCTTTTCTCCTTATTTATGCAGAAAAGGTAGCTCACTACGATATTAGTCGAA
>NW_016988595.1:0-646 GCF_001483705.2 Eufriesea mexicana | reverse complement strand
ACAGTTTCGACTAATATCGTGGTGAGCTACCTTTCTTTCATAAATAATGAGGAAATATTCTGTCGGCGTGCTATAGCCGCTGAAATGCTGCAGAATCTGGCAGGAGAATTCACTTTTATTTCTTTTCTACTAATATCGTGGTGAGCTAACTTCCTACCGTAAGTAAGGTGGAAAGATCCTTCTGGAGAGCTATAACCATTGCAATGCATTAGACTCTGGCTGGAAAATTTAATTTTATGGATATTTTTGACTAATATCGTGGAGAGATAACTTTCTTGCATAAATAAGGGGGAAAGATTCCATTGGCGTGCTATAGCCTTCGCAATGCATTAGAATCTGGCTGGAAAATTCAATTTTATTGACATTTAGTACTAATATCGTAGAGAGCTGACTTCCTTGCATTAATAAGGAGGAAAGATTCTGTTGGCGTGTCGTAGCCATTTCAAAGCCCTGGAATCTGGCTGGAAAGTTCAATTGTTTTGACAGCTACGACTAATACCGTGGTGAGCTATCTTTATTGCATATATAAGGAGTTTTGATCCTATTCGCGTGCTATAGGCATAGCAATGCTATAGAATCTTCATGGAAAGATCAATTTTATTCACATTTTCGACTAAAATCATGGTGAGCTAGCTTTCTTGCATAA
>NW_016988594.1:0-1053 GCF_001483705.2 Eufriesea mexicana | reverse complement strand
ATTCCTGGCGTTCAAAGAGACAGGCAAATTGTGATAGCGCATAGAAGAGCGCAGACGTTAATATAATAGCAGTGTGTAGCACAAAGGCCACAGCTATCGTAACCTAGCCAACGTTTCCTAACATAGCCAAACGTAATCTAGCTTGACCCATCGTGTCGCGACCTCTATTGCTGGCCTCCCGAAGGTCGAGAAGAGTATAGAAGGGCAATGCGTGGCGCAGAAATCCACCGAATTGCGGAGTGCAGCACAAAGCTCAAATCCAACCTAACCAACCATAGCAAATCCTTAACTTACCACACGTAGCGTAACTTAACCATACGTGCCACGAGCACCATTCCTGGCCTTCCCAGAGACAAGCGGATGCCAGTAGATCAAAGCAGACCGCAAATATTGACCGAATAGCCGTGTATAGCACAAAGGTCAAAGCCATTCCTACCAAATGTAACGTAACCCATCGAAGCGTGCTACGTCCGCTGTTGCTGGCCTGCCCAGGATCAAGCACATGCTAGTGGAGCTACATATTGTAAATGCATCGACCTAATAGCATTGTATAGCACAAAAGTCAAAGATATCCTATACAAACATGACCGCTCCTTACCTAACCAAGCATAACGTAACACAATCAAACCTGCCACGAAAACCATTGCTGGCCTCCCTAGGGACTAGCGGATGCTAGTAGAGTAACACAGGGCTCAGATACCGACCGAGCAGCAGTGTACAGCACAAAAGTCAAAGCCATCCCATCGAAACTTAGCCGAATATAACCTAACCAAGCGTAACCTGACCCAACCAGAAGTGCCACGAGCGCCATTGCTGGCCTCCTTAGAGACATGCAGATGCTAGTGGAGCAATGCAGTGCACAGGTACCGACGGAACAGCAGTGTATAGCGCAAAAGTCAAAGCTATTCTGTTCTATCCTAATTAAACGTAACATAAAGGAACGCAACCTAACTCAACCTAACGTGAAAACACCGCCATTGCTGACTGCCGCAGAGACAAGCTGAATATACTGGAGCACTCTAGGGTGCAGAAATGCGGCGTATTGGAGTGTAA
>NW_016988593.1:0-615 GCF_001483705.2 Eufriesea mexicana | reverse complement strand
ATGGATGGATTTATGGATGTATGGATGTGTGGATGTATGTATGTATGGATGGACGGATGTATGCATGAATGTATGTATTAATGTATGGACGTTTGTATGTAAGGATGTATGAATGTATGGACGTAGTGTGGATGTACGGATGTATGTATGCATGGATGTATGTATGTAAGTATATATGGATGTACGGAGGCATGGATATATGGATGTGTGTGTGGACGAATGAATGGGTGAATGGACGGAAGAATGGATGTATGTAAGGATGCTTGTATGGCTGAATGTATGTATGGATGTATCGATGCATGCATGCACGGATGTATGGATGTATGTATGTATGGATTTATGCATGTATGGATGTATGGAGGTATGGATGAATGGAGGTATGGATGTATGGACGTATGGATGTACGAATTTATGGATGTGCGGGTGTATGGATGTATGGATGCATGGATGGATGTATTGATGTATGTATGGATGTGTGGATGAATGGATGGTCTGTTGGATGGACGTATGGGTGGAGAGATGTATCGATCGATGGACGTATGTATGGGATGTTGTGTGGATGGATGAATGTTTCGAAGGGTGGACGTATGGATGGATGGATGTGCGGATGGACGG
>NW_016988592.1:0-589 GCF_001483705.2 Eufriesea mexicana | reverse complement strand
ACATTTTTGACGAATATCGTGGAGAGCTAACTTTCTTGCATAAATAAGGTGGGAAGAATCTATCGGCGAGCTATAGCCAATGCAATGCTCTGGTATCTGGCTGGAAAATTCAATTTTACTGACAGTTTCGACAAATATCGATTACCGTGGTGAGCTTACTTCCTTGCATACGTAAGCAGGAAAACTCCTTTTGGAGTGCTATAGCCACTTCAATGCAGAAGAATCTGTCTGGAAAATTTAATTTTATTGATATTTTTGACTAATATCGTGGTGTGCTAACTTTCCTGCATAAATAAGGAGGAAGGATTCTATTGGCGTGGTATACCCGCTGAAGTGCTGCAGAATCCGGCTGGAAAATTCAATTTTATTGACATTTTCGTCTAATATAGTGGTGAGCTGCCTTTCTTGCATAAATAAGGGTGAAAGATTCTACTGGCGTGCTATAGGCATTGCAATGCCATAGAAGCTGGATGGAAAACGCAATTTTATTGCCTTATTCGACTGATCTCGTGGTGAGCTAGCTTCGTTGCATAAGTGTGTAGGAAAGATCCTTTTGGCGTACTATAGCCATTGCAGTGCAGTAGAATCT
>NW_016988591.1:0-570 GCF_001483705.2 Eufriesea mexicana | reverse complement strand
CAATCCAATGGCAAGTACAGTCATCTACTTGCCAGAGAATAGGTCCATTCAAAATCTATAATCGGTTATAGCTTACAGAATAGGTCGCATAACGCCTTCAACCAATGGCAATTACAGCCATTTACTTGCCAGAGAATAAGTCTATTGAAGATCTATAACCTGTTATAGCTTGGTGAATTGATCGCCTAACGCCTTCAATCCAATGGCAAGTACAGTCATCTACTTGCCAGAAAATAGGTCTATTCAAAATCTATAACCTGTTATGGCTTGGTGAATAGTTCGCCTAACGCCTTCAATCCAATGGCAAGTACAGTCATCTACTTGCCAGAAAATAGGTCTATTCAAAATCTATAACCTGTTATGGCTTGGTGAATAGTTCGCCTAACGCCTTCAATCCAATGGCAAGTACAGTCATCTACTTGCCAGAAAATAGGTCTATTCAAAATCTATAACCTGTTATGGCTTGGTGAATAGGTCGTCTAACGCCTTCAATCCAATGGCCTGCAAAGCCGTCTGCTTGCCAGAGAATAAGTCTATTCAAAATCTGTAACCTGTTATAGCTTGGTGAAT
>NW_016988590.1:0-476 GCF_001483705.2 Eufriesea mexicana | reverse complement strand
AACCATACAACTTTTCAACTTTCCTCGAAGCAAAGATAGATCTCGGTGCAGGGTGACGCCATCCAAATAAAGATTCCTCTCACATATAGGGAATAGCAGATGTCGCTAGAAGCGTCCAATACACAAGGGAGGGAAATTAGTACTCTCCAACAATAATAAATAGGGCATCGAAGATATAAGGAAATGTTAAAGTCCCTTTATATTGTAAGACAAGTTAGACTGAACGTCAGCAAGGGCCGTGGGCCCGTTATCCGCGACTTAGTGAGGGCCCATGAGTAACCGTGGAAAACCATACCGGCGAAATAACAATGGCCGACGAGCGGTAATATATAAATAACGATGGTCGAACGAGCGATGCTATTATTTGTTAATTAATAAAGCGTTAAAGAGTTGTCCAAAGCCTTTAAGCTTCCAAAATTTTCCTGCACTCTTCTCATAATATAAAAATGCAAATATTTTCTGTATCCACACTGTCC
>NW_016988589.1:0-305 GCF_001483705.2 Eufriesea mexicana | reverse complement strand
GGTTATAGATTTTGAATAGACCAATTCTCTGGCAAGTAGATGGCTGTACTTGCCATTGTTTGAGGACGTTAGGCGACCTATTCTCCAAGCTATAACAGATTATAGATTTTGAACAGAACTATTATCTGGAAAGTAGATGGCTGTACTTGCGATTGGATTGAAGGCGATATTCGTTCTATTCACCGAACTACAACAGGTTATAGACTTTGAATAGACGTATTTTCTGGCAAGTAGTAGTCTGTACTTGCCATTGGATTGAAGGCGTTGGGCGATGTATTCAATAACCTATAACAGATTATAGATTT
>NW_016988588.1:0-548 GCF_001483705.2 Eufriesea mexicana | reverse complement strand
TATCCTTCAGTTTTGCGGTATACATTGCTATGTAGTGGCTTTCTGCGCTCTACTGTGCTCTGACATACTCTCTGCCACTCGTGGTAGGCAAGCAATTGTCGTCTCAGCACGTTGGTTTGGGATAGAAAACGTTTGGTTGTATTACGATTGGCAAGGTTAGGAGAGGATAGCTTTGTCTTTTACATTATACACCGCTATTCCGTGGAATTCTACGCTCTACTGTGACCTGATATTCCCTGCTTTGATCCGGGAATGACTGATATAGTTGCCGCGGTGCGTTAGGTAGTGTTATGGTATGTTTGGTTATGTTAAGTTTGTTTGGGTTATGACAGGATGTCGTTGACTTTCGCACTATACACTGCCGTTCTATGAACGTCTGCGCTCAACTCTCCTCTAATATGTCCTGGGTGGAGGCGGCGATGCCAGCAATTGTGGGCTTGGCACGATAGGTTAGGATTGGTTACGTTTGAATAAGCTAGGCTGTATCAGGTTAGTTTAGGATATCTCCTACTTTTCTGCTATACACTGCTGCACGGGCGATTTCAGCG
>NW_016988587.1:0-676 GCF_001483705.2 Eufriesea mexicana | reverse complement strand
CGTGCTTTTCGCTGGATTTCTCGTCTCTACAGTCCGCTAATGTGCACTGGCTTGCACTGCGGCGTCCAGAAACTGTGGCCGTGTCACGTTAGGTTGAGTTACGTTACGTTTGGTTAGGATATCTTGGCATCGGTTTGATTCGGATAGCTTTGACCTTTCCGCTTTTCACTGATATTCTGTTGACTTCTGCGCCCCACTGTCCTCTAATATGTTCTGCTTCGCGATGGGGAGGCAGGTAATAGTGACCTAGGCACGTTAAGTTGCGTTACGTTGCGTTTGTTTGTGTTACGTTTGGTTATGATAGGGTAACTTTGACTTTCGTGCTGTACACTGCTATTCGGTGGATTTCTGCGTTCCTCGTTGCTCTACTATACTCTACATCGCTCTGGGGATGCCAGCTATGGCCGCCGTGGCACGATAGTTTGGGTCAATTAACGCTTGGTTAGGCTGACTTGGTTAGGTTTGGTTAGGGTGGCTTTGAGTGTTGTGCAGTACACTGATATTCTGTGTAAACATGCGGTCTGCGGAGATATGGTACATTCTGCTTGGCTACGCAGAGACCAGCTATAGTGGTCTCGGCACGTTAGTTTGTGTTACGTAGCGTATGGTTGGGTTACGTTTGGTTAGGTTATGAGGGGATAGTATTGACTCTTGTGCTATACACTACTATACGTTG
>NW_016988586.1:0-504 GCF_001483705.2 Eufriesea mexicana | reverse complement strand
AAGAAGAAAGTGTGCTTCTTGATAGAGAACAATGGAACAAAACAATGGATTTTGGACTCAAGAATAGCCAGCCATATGGTGAACAAGCTTGAATATTTGAAGGAATAAGAATTAGAATCAATAGGAACAGAAATTGAATCAGCAAAGAGAAACATTTTCATGGAGACTATAGTGAAAGATAGGATTGAGTTAGATAGCTGTATATTCAAACTTGAGACAGAATTTAATGTCAATACATCTGATAACTCAAGATGTGGTAAGATAATTCTGAGGGTGGTAAAATAATGTTCTGGAAACATAATGTGATAGTTTAGAAGAAGGAAAACAACTATTAGTAGAGAAGATGTGCATTAATGGACTTTATGTTCTAGGCGAATCAAAAGGAAAAATGCAGACTAGAGCATTACTAGTAGAGAGAAACAAGCTGGTAGTGGTACAGAAAATTGGGCCATCTAAGTATACAAAACATGAAAGAATTGTCCACGAAAACATTTGAAATAAAAG
>NW_016988585.1:0-264 GCF_001483705.2 Eufriesea mexicana | reverse complement strand
TGCCTATCCCACTATTGCTGGCCTCCCCAGCCCCAAGCAGGGCATATTAGAGGAGAGTAGCCCGTAGTGGTACATACGATGGCAGTGTATGGTACGAAAGTGAAGGATATCCCAACCTATCCCAACCAAACCTAACCTAACCGAACGTAAGCTAACACAGCTTAGATCGCCTCGGCCACTATTCCTGGTATTCCCAGAGCAAAGCTGGGAATATTAGATCAAAGTTGAGCGCTGAAATCCTCCGAATAGCAGTGCACAGAACAA
>NW_016988584.1:0-558 GCF_001483705.2 Eufriesea mexicana | reverse complement strand
GGGTGAAAAACAAGGGTCAGGTGTACCCTAACTAGAACAGACCTAACCAAACCTTACCAATCATGAGGTAACTCAGACTTGCGTGCCTAGACCACTGCTCATGGCATCCACATCGACAAGCAGAACATATTAGAGGGGAGTAGAGGTCAGAAGTCCATATACTGGCAGTGTGTAGCCTAAAAGTAATAGAAAGCTAACCTAAAGTGCCCTAAGCTGACCCAACCAAACGTAGCCCAACAAAGCGTGCCGTGGCGGGATTACAATTGCTGGCATCCCCGGAGATAAGAAGAACATATTAGAGCAACGTAGAGCGCAGAAATCTACCGGACATCAGTGTATTAGACGTTGCTAACCTCTCCTAACCTATCCTAACGAAATACAACCAAACGTATCGTAACCTAACCTTACGTGCCGAGACCATCCTTGCAGGCCTACGCAGAGCCAAGCATAGTATACTAGAGTAAAGTCGAGCGCAGGAAGCCAACAAATAGCAGAGCATATCACAAAAGGCAATGATATCCTAACATAACCTGGCATAACCGTATCCAACCCAACGAC
>NW_016988583.1:0-662 GCF_001483705.2 Eufriesea mexicana | reverse complement strand
GACGGTTGTATCGAATGATGGAAGTACGAATGGACGGGTTTATGGGTGTATTGTGGTGTGGATATATGGATATAAACATGGATGGGTGTGTGAATGGATATGTTTACGGATCTATGGATGTATGGATGGGTGAATCTATGGACGGGCAGATGTATGGATGGGTGGATGTATGGAAGAATGGATGGATGGATGGATGGATGTGAGTACGGATGGATGGCTGTATGGATGGATGGATGTATGAATGGATTGAGGCATGGATGGACGGATGTCCGGAAGTATGGATGTATGTATGGATGTGTGTATGGGAGTATGTATGTATGTGTGGATGTACGTACGGATGTATGTATGGATGCATGGTTGTCAGGTTGGACAGGTTTATGGATGTATTGATGTGTGGATATATGGATGTACGAACGTATGGATGTACGGATGTATTTGTGTATGGATGTATATATGTATGGATGTATGGATCGATAGATGTGTGGAACGATGGATGTATGGATGGGTGCCTGTATGGATGGATGGATGTTTGGTGCGATGGATGTATGGATGTGTGGATGTATGGATGGTTTGAGGTATGGACTTATGAATCATTGTACGGATATAATTATGGATGTGCGTGGGGATGTATGTCTGGATATATGGGTGGATGGATGTATGGA
>NW_016988582.1:0-855 GCF_001483705.2 Eufriesea mexicana | reverse complement strand
TCCCTTATTTATTTATTATTAATTTTTATTAATTTATCCCTTATTTATTAATTATCCCTTATCCCTATATTTATATCATCCCTTGATTGAAAGTATATATATATTTATTATATACAGGTATATAATGTATGTATGTATTAGGAAAACTATTATTTCTACAACAGAAATTGTACTAAAATAAAATATTTAACAATAAGTATACTATATACATATGTATACATTTAAATATTAATTCAATTTTTAAATTATTTTAATAAGATACATATACAACCATGCACATACATACATGTATATATTGATATATTCTATCACTAAAATATTCAAACCAAACATCCCGTTACAAAAAGCCACCCTACTTCACCCCACAGAACTCTTCTCAAAGTACACCCTCAAAGAACAGAGACACTCATAATTGGATACCCTCATTTAAATGTCTCCCCATGTACGTAAGATAACGTGACGTAAATACAGAAGTTGAAATTCTCAGTTGTCATCTTTCTCACAGAATTAGCCATATAAGATTAATTTGGCTCCACGTTCCCGGCATACTCGTTAATTTCATAAGCTTCACCTGGTCTTGTTTTAATTTCAAAAATGTCATCCAAAATGGATCATTTAATACGACACTCGGAGAAATTTAATCGGTGCTAAAACATTATTTACATTCGTCAGTCCGGTTACGGATACCCTTGGTCAACTAAATGGCCACTAAATGAATTAAAATGACCACGATATTATTTTCGATCGAAATTCAAAATTTCTCGAATTTCAACGACGCTGGAAGCAATATCAAAACGAGAGGTAAAATTAAAATTGACTACGCGACGGGATATAACAGACTAGTCTTTAATTGGA
>NW_016988581.1:0-286 GCF_001483705.2 Eufriesea mexicana | reverse complement strand
CAGGAAGATTCCAAAGCACTGCTATTCCGCAAGCACTCCAACAGAATCTCACATCCTTACTTACGTAAGAAAGTTAGCTCACCACGATATTAGTTGCAAATGCCAATAAAATAGAATTTTCCTTCCAGATTCAAAAGCGTTGCAACGCCTGGAGCACGCCAACAGAACCTTTCCTCCTTATTCATGCAGGAAAGATAGGTCACCACAATATTAGCTGAAAATGTTAATTAAATTGAGTTTTTCAGCCACATTCTACAGCATTGCGATTGCTATAGCTCGCCAAAAG
>NW_016988580.1:0-563 GCF_001483705.2 Eufriesea mexicana | reverse complement strand
ATACCCTTCACTAGTTCTCCCAGTTTTATTATTTGTTAATGAAAATTGTTCCCTTATTATTTTATCATAATCATGAGTATTTGTAATTAACATTAATGTTCATTTCGTGGCACCAACAACAGGATTACGTTTTTTAAGCAACGGTAAATTTAAAGCTTGACCAATATATCAAATGTCGCAAAACATATCTTTATTCTTCAGAAAGAAAGAAATAACTGACTTTATTTTTAAACTCTCTTTCATCACTATAATGACCCACATAGTCTTTTAACATTAATACCTCAGTTCTATCACCAAGTAGGGCTAAAGACATAACATGATATTTTAATAGTTTATTAGTTAAAATTTTTTGAAGGTGTTGTTGACGCTTAACTGGTTTTAAATATTCATTTGAAATATTTGGTTGTAGTGAAAAAATATTATTAACGCCATGAACATACGAATTGTTCATTTCCTTATGAGATGAAACACGAAAAGTTTCAAAATCAAGTATAAGAGTAGAATATTCGGTCTTATTTAAAAATTTACCAATAACAATAGTATTTAATTCAATATCTAAATTA
>NW_016988579.1:0-297 GCF_001483705.2 Eufriesea mexicana | reverse complement strand
TCATTTTAGAGGAGAGTGGAGTGCAGAAATCCACAGAATCGCAGTGTACAGCCCAAACATCAATGAATGCCGACCCATGCCATCCTAACTTAACCTAACCATACGAAACACATTTCTTCCTACCGTGCCGAGACCACCATTACTGGCCACCCCAGAGCCAAGTAGGACACACTAGAGCACCGTAGACATCAAGAATCCTGGGGATAGCAGTGACTGGCACAAAAGTTCAATCTGTTCTTTCCTAACCTGGCCAGACGTGGCATAAGCAAACGTAGCATGGCTCAAACTAACGCGCCG
>NW_016988578.1:0-387 GCF_001483705.2 Eufriesea mexicana | reverse complement strand
TCTTGAGTTTTTACTTCGTCGTCACTTTCCCAATCGCTATTGCAGTCTTCCTTCCTCTTTTCACTTGCAAATCTGAGTAACAAAATTTTTCGTTGCAAAAAATAATACAGTTAGGGTGAAATTCTGCAAACATATATGATTTCTACTTTACTGTTGCTGTTTTAGTTTTCTAACTGTCCTTTACTTCTTGATTCTACAAAAAAAGAGAAAATATTATATTTATATCAATTCTTGATATATTTTCTTGTAAACATTAAATTTACCTCATCTACAAGTGTTTGTTCAAGTTTAAGCATGTAATATATAGCTTCTTCAGTAACTTTGCCAAAGATTGTATGTTTATTCTGCAAATCTGTAATCTTGTATGAAATTCTTGTATGAAATTAA
>NW_016988577.1:0-361 GCF_001483705.2 Eufriesea mexicana | reverse complement strand
CTACTGTGCTCTAGAGTATTCTGATTGGTCCGGCGGGGGGGCAGCAACGGCGGTCTCGGCACGCTAGGGTGAGATCCGTAACGCTTTGTTTCATTACGTTTGGTTAAGTGAGTGTTGTATGACCTTGACTTTTGTGCTATACAGTGCTATTCGGAGGACTTCTGCGCTCTTCACGACTCCACTATACTCTACTCGACACTGGGGATGCCAGCAATGGCTGTAGTGGGACGATAGGTTAAGTGATGTTACGTGCGATTACGATTGGTTAGGTTATGCTTGGAGAGGAGGGCTTTGACTTTTGTTCTTTACATTGCTATTCGTTGGATTTATGCGCCCTACTTAGCTCTAGTATATTCTTCTA
>NW_016988576.1:0-294 GCF_001483705.2 Eufriesea mexicana | reverse complement strand
GGCCAGCCCAGAGTCGAGCGGATTAGGGTAGAGCAATGTGGATCGTAGAAATCCACCCAAGTGTAGTGTGTAGCTCAAAAGTGCAGGATAACATGCACAAACCTATCCTAACGTAACTTTACCATGCGTAACATAGCACAACGTACCCTGCCGCAACGACTATTGCTGGCGTCCCCAGAGGCAACCAGAATATGGTAGAGCACAGTAGAGCCCAGGAGTCCATAGGATAGCTGTGCTGAGCACAAAAGTCAAAGCTACCCTGACCTAATCCAAAACAAGCTAACCCGACCAAAC
>NW_016988575.1:0-634 GCF_001483705.2 Eufriesea mexicana | reverse complement strand
TTAACATTTTCGACTAATATCGACGTGAGGTAACTTTCTTGCATAAGTGCGGAGGAAAGATTCGATTGGCCAGCTATGGCCATTGCAAGTCTGTAGTATCGGGATGGGATATTCAGTTTTATTGACATTTTCGACTAATATCGCGGTTAGCTAACGATCTTGGATGAATATGGACGAAGTATTTTATTGGCGTGCTACTGCCATTGCATTTCTGTGATATCTGGATGGAAAATACAATTTTATTGATATTTTCTACTTGTATCGTGGTGAGCAGACATCCTTGCATAAATAAGCCGGAAAGATTCTACTGGCGAGCTATAGCCAATGCAATGCTATGGAATCTGGCTGGAAAATTTAATTTTATCATTTATGACTAATAACGTGGTGAGGTAGCTTTCGTGCATAAATAAGGAGGTAAGATTCTATTGTCCAGCTATAGCCATTGCAATTCTATAGTATCTGGATGGAAAATTCAATTTTATTGACATTTTCGATTAATATCGTGGTGAGCTGACACCCATGCATAAATAAGAAGGAAGGATTCTATCGGTACGCCGTACCCAATGCCGTTCAATAGATTCTGGCTCGAAAATTCAATTTTATTAACAATTTCGACTAATATCGTAGTGTGGTA
>NW_016988574.1:0-330 GCF_001483705.2 Eufriesea mexicana | reverse complement strand
ATAAATGCACCCATCCGTACGTCCATCAGTCGATGCATCCATCCATCCGTACATCCATACATCGGTACATCCGTTCATCCATACCTCAATCCATCCATACATCCATCCTTCCATCCAACCATTCATCCATACATACATACATACACACATCAATGCATACATACATATAGAGATCCTTGCATCCATACATTGGTACATCCGTACATTCGTACATTCACATGTAAACACATGCATACATCCATAAATCCATAAATCCATCCACCCATCCATCCACCCATACATTCATACATCCACACATCCAAAATTCCATACATCCATACATCCATACAA
>NW_016988573.1:0-584 GCF_001483705.2 Eufriesea mexicana | reverse complement strand
CAGGGAGGCCAGCAATGGTTGTCTCGGCACGTTACGTTGAGATAGGGTACGTTTGCTTTTATTTTATTAGCTTTGGTTAAGTGTGGATCGTTTCGACTTTTCTGCTATACACCGCGATTCTACGGTTGCGGTCCACTCTCCAGTAGTATGCTCTCCTTGGCTCCGTGGAGGTCGGCAATAATGGTCGCGGCAGGTTACGTTGTGTTAGATTACGTTTGGTTATGTGAGGTTACGTTGGGTTGGGTTATGATAGTCCTGACATTTGCACAACACTGATATTCTGTGGACTTCTGCGCTCTACTGTGCTCTATCATTTACTGTGGAACACAGCAATAGTGTTCGCGGCATGTTAGGTTTAGTTATTCTATGTCTGCTTAGGTCAGCTGAGGTGTGGTTAGGTCAGCTTAGGTGTGGTAAGGTCAGGATATCTTTTATTTTTGTGCTATACATTGCTATTTGCTGGCCAACTGCGCTCTACGGCGCTGTACTATACCCTGCTCGACTCTGGGGAGGCCAGCAGATGTGCTCATTGGACGATGGGTTGTGTCAGGTTACGTTTGGTAATGTTACGGTTGTTCAGGTTA
>NW_016988572.1:0-557 GCF_001483705.2 Eufriesea mexicana | reverse complement strand
TAAGCTATGTTACGTTCGCTTATATTAAGTTTGGATTCGTTAGGTTAGGTTAGGGTTTTCTTGCATGCTATAAACTGCTATTCTATGGACCTGTGCGATCTACATAGCTCTACTATGCTCTGCTCGACACAGGGGTGGTAATGGTGGTCTCGGCTCGATAGGATGAGTTATGCTACGTTTGGTTAGGTTACGTTAGCTAGGGCTAGGTATGAATACCTTTGTTTTTTGTGTTATACATTGTTATTCCGTGGAGTCTAGCGCGCTACTGTGCTCTACTGTACTCTGCTTTGCGCCGGGGAGACCAGGGGCAGTGGTCGCTGCAAGTCATGTTGGGTCATGCTGCGTTTGGTTTGGTTAGATTAGATCAGATTAGCTTAGGATACCTACGGCACATGTGCTCTTCACTGCATTGCAGGGATTTCTGTGCCATACCGGGCTCTGGTGAATCCTGCTTGTCTCTGTGGAGGCCAGCAATGGCGGTCCTGTCGTGTTATGTTGGGTTAGGCTCAGTTTTGGTTATGTTATGTTTGGCTGTGTTAGGATATGCTACTTTGACT
>NW_016988571.1:0-1143 GCF_001483705.2 Eufriesea mexicana | reverse complement strand
ACGTAGCCCTTTCCAGCCTAACGTACCGAGACCACTATTGCTGGCTCTCCCGGTGCAATGCTGCATATATTAGAGCAGAGTAGAACCCAGAATTCCGCCGCATTGTAGTGTAAAACACAAAAGTCACAGATATCCTAACCCAACCTGACCCAAACTTACACAACCAGACGTAGCATTATTCAGAATGGCATGCCGGTACAAATATTTCTGTCTTTCCCAGAGCCAAGCTGAATATATTTGAGCGCTGTAGAGCGCAGAAATCCACCAAATAGCATTGTATATTTCAAAAGTCGCAGCTATCCTAACCCAACTCAACCTAACTTATCCTAACCATACGCAATCTACCCAACGTAACGTGCCGCGGCCAGAATTGCTGTCATCAATAGAGTAGAGCAGAGCATAATAGAGCAGAGCAAAGCGCAGCAATGCACCGAATAGCAGCGCATAGCACGAAAGTCAACGCAATCCTTTCCTATCCTAACCAAGCGTAAAATAAACAAACGTAGCTTAACTGGACCTAACGTGCCGAGACCACAATTTCTGTCCTCCCAGAGTCGAGTAGAGTATAGCAGATCTAGATCACAGTGGAGCGCCGGAATCCGCCGAAAAAGTCTATACCGCGAAAGTCGTAGCCATTCGTGCCTACCCCGTAGTAGCGTACCATCATCAGACGTAGCGTAATCCAACCTAACGTGCCGAGACAGCTATTTCTGGCATCCCAAAACAAAGCAAAGCATATTATAGCACAGTGGAGTGCAGAAGCTCACCGAACAGCAGTGTACAGCGCAAAAGTCATAGATATCCTGTCCTAACCTATCCAAACGAAGTCTAATCAAACGTAATATATTTCTACCGAACGTGCGGAGACCACTATTGCTGGAATCCCCAGAGCCACGAAGAATATATTTGAGCGCAGTAGTGCGCAGTGGTTCGCCAAACGGCAGCGTATAGCCTAAAATTCAAAATGTACTAACCCAATCTGTCCCAGCCTAACACAACCAAACGTGGACTGACTAATCCTGTGAAGACGGGACTACCATTTCTGGCCCCCAGTGCCAAGCAGAACATACTAGAGCACAGTAGAGCGCAGAAACCCGCCAAGGAGCAGTGTAGAGCGCTAAAGTCGGAGTTATTTTAACCGAA
>NW_016988570.1:0-438 GCF_001483705.2 Eufriesea mexicana | reverse complement strand
CAAACCCTACCAAATCTAACCTAACCAAACGTAAGCTATCCCAAGCCAACGCACCGCGACAAGTATTACTGGCCTCCACAGAGCCGAGCAGGGCATAATAAAAGAGAATCGGGAGCAGAGATCTAAGGAATCGCAGTGTATAGCAGAAAGGTCGAAGCTCTCCAAACCTAACAAAGGCTAACATAACCGAACCAAACGTACATTATCCCAAACTATCGCGCCGAGACCACTATTACTGCCTGCCCCAGAGCCAAACAAAACGTACTAGAGCAGAGTCGAGCGAAGAAAACCACCGAATAGCAGCGTACACCGCGAAAGTCATATCTATTTGAACCTAACACAGACGAACGTAACGCAACCTAACGTAACCTAACACGACCTTACGAGCCGAGACCAATACTGCTAACATCCCTATAGCCAAGCCGGATACACTAGTGC
>NW_016988569.1:0-429 GCF_001483705.2 Eufriesea mexicana | reverse complement strand
GCACTAGTGTGCCCTGCTCGGCTCTGGAAATTGTAGCAATAGCGGTCTCGGCACGTTAGGCTTAGTTAGCCTATGTTTGGTTATGCCCTGTTGGATTGGGTTATGTTTGGGCAGCTTTGACTTTTCCGGTATACACTGCGACTCTATGGATTTCTGAGTCCTACTCTCCATCCAATGTGTTCCGCTTGGCTCTAGGGAGGCCAGCAATAGTGGTCGCTCCATGTTAGGTTTAATCATTTTACGTTCGGTAAGGTACGGTTAGGCGAAGTTTGATCTGGGTAGCTTTAACTCTCGTTCTGTAAACTGATACATTGTGGATCTACGCACTGTACTATGCTCCAGTATGTCCTGCTTGTCTCTGTGGCGGGCAGCAAAAGCGGTCTCAGCACGTTATGGAGAGTCAGGCTACTTTCGTTTGGGCTGGGATAG
>NW_016988568.1:0-680 GCF_001483705.2 Eufriesea mexicana | reverse complement strand
TGCTGGCCCTCCCAGAGCAAAGCTGAACATACAAGGGCACAGCAGAATGTAGAGATCTACCGAGTAGGAGTGTATACCACGAAAGTAGAAGCTATGCAAACCTATCCCAAACTAACGTATCTTAACCAAACATTTCCCAACTTAAACTAACGTGCCGAGACAACTATTGCTGGCATCCCCGTCGCCAAACAGAACGTATTAGAGAAGCCTAGAGCGCACAGGTCTACTCACAAGTCTATAGAATGGCAATAAATAGCAGAAAAGGCAAAGCTATCCTAACCAGACCAGACTAGCCTACCCTAACCGAGCGTAACCAAATTAAACCTAACGTGCTGAAATCACTATTGCTGTCCTCCTTAGTGGCACGCATAACATATTAGAGCACAGTAGAGCGTCGAAATCGACAGCATTGCAGTGCATAGCGCGAACGCCTGGATATCCGGTCCAAACCTGGCCAAACCTTACCAAACCCAAAGAAACATAACAAAACCAAACGTGCTGCGACCACTATTGCTTGCTCAACAGGGCTAAGCATAACATATCAGAGCGCAGTAGAGCGCAGGAGTCCGCCGTGTAGCAGTTTACAGCACAAAGGTCAAAGCTATCCTTTCCTTACATAGCCAAAAGTAATGCAGCCAAACGTAACCAGACCACTCCTAACTTTTCGAGGCCTCTATTGC
>NW_016988567.1:0-434 GCF_001483705.2 Eufriesea mexicana | reverse complement strand
AATGTGACAGGAAAGTTCAATTTTATTGACATTTTCGACTAATATCGTGGTGAGCTAACTTCCCTGCGTAAGAAAGGAGGAAACATTCTGTTGGCGTGCTCTAGTCATTGCAAAGCAATAGAATCTTGAAGGGAAATTCAATTTTATTGACATTGCCCACTAATATCGTGGTGAGCTAACTTTCTTGAATAAATAAGCTGGAAATATTCTATTGGCGTGCTATTGCCATTGCAACGCTATGGAGCCTGTGTGGCAAATACAATTTTATTGACATTTTCGACTGATGCCGATGTGAGCTAACCTTCTTGCATAAATAAGGACAAATGATTCTGTTGGCGTGCTATAGGCATTGCAGTGCTACTGAATGTTGATGGAAAATTCAATTTTACTGTCATTTTCGACTAATATCTTTGTGAGCTAACTTCCTTGCATAG
>NW_016988566.1:0-596 GCF_001483705.2 Eufriesea mexicana | reverse complement strand
CACGAGCACCATTGCTGGCCTCCCGCGAGAGTAGCAGAGCATAGTAGAGCAACGCAGAGCACATAAGTCCACCGAATAGCAATGTATAGTGCCAAAGTCAGAGCTATGCTTTCATCTATCAAAATGTAACATAAGCAGACGTAACGTATCAAAACTGGTGTGCCACGGACGCTATTACTGGCCTCACGAGAGCTAAACAGGTACAGCAGGGTAACGTAGAACGCTGAAATCGTCCGAGTAGCAGTGTACAGCACAAAAGTCAAAGCTACTCTGACCAAGCCTATTCAGACCTAACGTGACCAAACGTAACATAACTCAAGCTAACGTGCTGAGAGCTGTATTCCTGGCGTCCACAGATACAAGCAGAGTGCGATAGAGAACAGAAGAGCGCAGAAGTCCATAGAATTGCAGCTTGCAGCACAAAAGACGAGGAACCCCTATCCTAACTCAACGTATCCCAACCTAGCCAAACGTAATCTGACTGAAGCTAACGTGCCACGACCGCAATTGCTGGCCACCGGAGAGCCGAGCAAAGCATAGCAGAGCAACGGAGAGCGCAGATATCCACCGAATAGCAGTGTATAGCACAAAAGTCT
>NW_016988565.1:0-842 GCF_001483705.2 Eufriesea mexicana | reverse complement strand
AAAGGAAGTTAGCTCACCACGTTATTAGTCGAAAATGTCAAAAAAATTCTATTTTCCAGCCATATTCTATAGCATTACGTCGGCTATAGCGCGCCAATCGAATCTTTCCTCCTTACATATGCAAGGAAGTTAGGCCACCATGATATTAGTTGAAAATGTCAATAGAATTGAACTTTCCTTTCACATTCTAAAGCATTGCAATGGCTACAGCTCTCCAAAAGAATCTTCCCTCCTTGTTTATGCACGCAAGTAAGCTCACCACGATATTAGTCGAAAATGTCTTCAAAATTGAACTTTCCAGCCAGATTCTATAGCACTGCGACGGCTATAGCACGCCAATTGAATCCTTCCTCCGTGTTTATACAATAAAGTTAGCTCACCACGATATTAGTCGAAAATGACAGTAAAATTGAATTTTTCGACCACATTCTATATCATTGCAAAGGCTATAGCACGCCAATAGAGTCTTTCCCCCTTACTTATGCAAGTAAGTTAGGTCACCGCGATATTAGACGAAAATGTCAGTGAAATTTTATATTCCAGGAGGATTCTATGGCATGCAATGCCTAAAGCACGCCAGTAGAATCGTTCCTCCTTAGTTATGCAAGGAGGTTAACTCACCACGATATCAGTCGAAAATGTCAATAAAATTGAACTTTCTAGGCAGGTACTACAGCATTGCAATGGCTATAGCACGCCAAGAGCATCTTTCCTGCTTACTTACGAAAGGAAGGTAGCTCACCACGATACTAGGCGAATATGTCAACAAAGTTGCATTATCCAGCCACAATCTATATCATTGCAATGGCTATAGAACTCAAAAAGCACCTTTCCTCCTTACT
>NW_016988564.1:0-582 GCF_001483705.2 Eufriesea mexicana | reverse complement strand
CTTCACCATAGCCAAACAGAATATACTAGAGCGCAGTAGAGCGAGGAAATCCACTGAGTAGCAATGTATAGCAAAAAAGTCGAAGTTACCCAATGCTGACCTAAACAAACATAACCTGACCAAACATAACAAAACTCAACCTGACGAGTTGAGAGCTCTATTCCCGGCCACCCCATCGCGAAACAAAGCATATTAGAGGAGTGTAGAACGCAGACGTCCATAGAAGAGATGTGTATAGCACGGAAGCCAAAGACATCCTAACCAAACCCTAACAAACCTAACCTAACCGAACGTAACATAACGCATCGTTACGCGCCGCGGCCAAAATTTCTGGAATCCGCGGCCAAAATTTCTGGAATTCCCAGATCAAAGCAGAGAATGTTAGATCGTAGCAGAGGCAGAAATCCACCGAATGGCAGTGTATAGCACAAAAGTCAAAGCTACTCTGTCCAAACCTATTCAAACGTAGTCTTACCAAACGCAACAGAGCTTAACCTAACGTGCCGGGACCATTATTGCTGGCCTCCATAGAGCCAAGCAGATCACACTAGAGTACAGTAGAACACAGAAAGCCACCATATA
>NW_016988563.1:0-725 GCF_001483705.2 Eufriesea mexicana | reverse complement strand
CCTGATTTGCGATTGAGAGGCCCGGAGTCGTGGGATAGGCACGTTGGATTGGGATTGGTTACGCTTCGTTGGGTTAGATTAGGCCACGTTAGGTTGGCATACCTTGTACTTTTCTGCTTTACAATCCAATGCGGCGGATAGCTGCGGTCCACTGTACTGTATAGTATTCCGCTCGTCCCTGGGGAGGCCGGTCAGAGTAGTCTCGGCCCGCTAGGTTCAGATAGGCTACGTTTTGTTACGTTACGTTAGCTTGGCTCAGGAATTGGTAGATTCGACAATCGTGGTTTACACTATTATTTGGTGGATTTCTACGCTCTAATGCATTCTGGTATGTTCGGCTTCGCTCTGCGGATGCCAGCAATAGTGGTCGCGGCACATTAGCTTCAGTTATTCTACGCTTGATTGGAACAGGTTTGGCCTGCTTAGGTAAGGGCATCATTGACTTTAATGCTGTACGTTGCTATTTGGTGGCTTTCTGCGCTCTGCTCTGCTGTACAATAGTCTGCGCGACTCTGGGGAGGCCAGCAATAGACGTCAAGGCACGATAGGTTTTATTAAGCTGCGTTTGGTAGTACCACGATTGGTTAGGGTAGGTTAGGGCAGCTTTGACATTAGAGTTATACACCGATTCTTGGAGGATGTCTACGATGTACATTACTCTTCTGCACTCTGCTCGTCTCTGGGGAGGCCAGTAATAATGGCCTCGGAACGTTAGTTATAGTCAG
>NW_016988562.1:0-307 GCF_001483705.2 Eufriesea mexicana | reverse complement strand
GTTACGTTTGGCTAGGGTAGAAGAGGCTACTTTGACTTTTATGCTTTACGCTATCATTCCGTGGTTTTCTGTGATCTACAGTGCTCTAATATATACTGCTTGGCTCCGGGAATGGCAGCAGCAGCGGTCGCGGTACGCCCTTTGTGTTGCGCTACTTTTGGCTTTGTTAAGTCAGGTTAGGTTAGGTTATGTTATCTAAGACTTCTGTGCTCTTCACAGCAATGCGGTAGGTTTCTGCGCACTGCTGTGCTCTAGTGTACTCTGTTGTCTCTGTGGAGGTCAGCAATAAAGGTCTCGTCAAGCTAGG
>NW_016988561.1:0-517 GCF_001483705.2 Eufriesea mexicana | reverse complement strand
TATCCGTTGTATCCAGAAAGCGTTTATTCTAACCAGATGTTGCTGATAGAAAGTACTAGAAATTCGAATCAGAGAAGTCACACATTGCATATATACTTTGAAATTGTAGTGTCAATGGTTTCTATAAAAGCATCACAGATATGCTAGCTGTCCTTAAAAGTCTGATATTTTTGAACCTGATAGATAGGCAAGAATGGATCACGTTACCAAATAATGCCAGAATAAAAAATTATCGAAATACGAAGTCGTTAAAACCTCAGAACAAAGGTTATCATGCAATTATATAATTTCCATGTATGAATTTTGTATCCTAAATTCGTATTATGCAAAGTGAGACACAACGTCAGTACTTCCAAACCCGTTAAAGTAACGAATTCCTGATATCCTGCTTCCACAATTATTTGAAAGATACTCTTTTTACACCAAAATTATTCTTGATATTTATCATTAAGGTAAGGGAAGGATTATCTGTACTCTCTTATCTTTATTGAACTGCTTGCGATAATATGTATACCTT
>NW_016988560.1:0-680 GCF_001483705.2 Eufriesea mexicana | reverse complement strand
CCAACATCCACAGAGCCAAGCAGAACGTCTGAGAGCACAGTAGAGCGCAGAAGTACACCGAATGGCAGTGCATAACGCAAAAGTAGCAGCTACCACCTCCTAACATAGCAAATCGTGGTAAAGCCAAGCGTAACATAACGCAACCTAACATGCTGCTACCACGATTGCTGGCATCCCCGAAGCTAAGAAGAACATACCAGAGGATAGTAGAACCCAGAAGTCCATAGAATCGCAGTGCATGTCGGAAAAGTCTAAGCAACTCTTGCCTTACCCAAACCAACGGAACGTAACCAAGCATAACATCACTCAATATATCTTGACGAGACCGCTATTGCTGGACTCCCCGCGGCCAAGCAGAATACAGTAGAGCGCAGTAGGGCCTAGGAATCAACCGAATATCAGTGTGTACTACGAAAGTCATATCTACCCTATCCTAACCCAAACAAGCGTAACGTAGCCAAATGTTGCCAGACATAGCATGACGACCCGAGACCACTATTACTGGGCTCTCCGTAGTCGAGCAAAGTGTAGTAGAGCAACGTAGGGCGTAGAAATCGAACGAAGAGCAGTGTATAGCACAAAAGTTCAAGCTTTCGCCTACTAACATATCCAAACATAATATAACCGAACGCAACCTAACTTAAACTGACGTGCCGTGGCCACTATTTATGCCATGCCCA
>NW_016988559.1:0-499 GCF_001483705.2 Eufriesea mexicana | reverse complement strand
CGTTGTTTGTTTAAGTAGTAGCTAATAATTTATTAACTTTTTTTGCTTTCATCGTTAATATACCTTGCAAAATATTTGTTATTAACAATAAATGTAGTAATTTATTAACTTTTTGCCAATCATAGATACATTTTCACGCAAATACGTTATATATACTAGTAATAGTCTACAATTTTGTAATTTTTCCACTCGTATTATAAATTTACGTTGTGACCAATTTGTTATTAGAAATAAGTGTAATAATTTTTACACTTTTGTAAATTATAGGTACATTTAAACATTAGTATGATATTGTTCAAGTAATAACCAATGAATTAATTCTTTTCTTGTATTATAAATTTACGCTATGAACAATTTATTATTAATAAGAAATTGGATTATTTATACATTGTTATGAACAATAACTGTATTCGAGTGATGTCATTGCTAAGAATGTCGTCCACTTACCTCTCGCAGCCTCAAAAATCATCAAATGTTTAACTGAAATATCGAAAATTTA
>NW_016988558.1:0-926 GCF_001483705.2 Eufriesea mexicana | reverse complement strand
AAAAAATTAGAGCATTGTAGGGAGCAGAAGTCATCCTAGTAGCTGGCTATAGGACTGAACTCATACCCATCCTCTACTAGCCTAATTCTCGGTAACATTACCAAACGTAGCCTAAGTCAACCTGACGTACTGTGAAAACTATTGCTGGCCTCCATAGAGCCAAGCAGAACGCATTAGTGGCGAGTACAACGCAGGAATCCATAGAATCGCATTGTATATTGGAAGAGGCAAAGCTACACAAGCCTAATCCAAATGAACAGAACGTAAGCAAACGTGGCATAGGTCAGCCTAACGTGCCGAGACCGCCATTGCTATCATCCCTAGAGTCAAACAGGACATATTAGAGTATAGTAGTGCGCAGAAATCCACCGAATTGCAATGTACAGGAAGAAAGTTGGAGCTATCCTTGCCAAACTTAGCCTAAATCGACCTAACGGAGCGTAACGTGACTCAGCAGAACTTGCTGATACCACTATTTCTGTTCTTCCCAGAGCCAAGCGTTTAGAGCAATGTAGGGCGCAGAAATCCACCTAATAGCAGACTGTGCTACTAAAGTCAAAGCTGTCCACTCCTAACCGAAGCAAACTTGACATATCCAAACGTAACCTGACACAACCTAGCATGCCGCGTTCACTACTGCTGGCTCCCGCATAACCAAGCAGAACACGTTATTGGAGAGCAGAGCCCAGCGTCCCATAGAATCGCAGTGTATAACGGAAAAGCCAAAGACGCACAAAACCTAACCCAAACCAACAGAAAGTGACCAATCATGGCCTGGCCCAACCTAACGTGCCGAGACCGTTATTGCTGCCCCCCCTCCCCCCAGAGCCAAGCAGGATATACTACAACGCAGTAGGGCGCAAGAATCCACCGAAAAGCAGTGCACAGCATAAAAGTTGAAGCCACACTTACCAAACGATACCTAA
>NW_016988557.1:0-293 GCF_001483705.2 Eufriesea mexicana | reverse complement strand
CTCTGGAGAGGTCAGCAATAGTGGCCTCGGCACGCTGGGTTGAGATATTTTACGCTTGGCTCGACGAGGTTAGGCTATGTTTCGTCAGGGTAGCTTTGACTATCGTGCTGTACACTGCTTCACGGTCGATATCTTTGCACTGCATTGCTCTGCTTGCAACTGTTTGTCTCCGGCGTGTCCGGCAATAACTGTCGTTGCACCTTCGGTCGAGTTATGTTACGTTCGGTTAGGTTAGGTTAGGTTAAGTTTGGACGGGTTGGCTCCGACTTTTGTGCCCTACACTGCTATTCATT
>NW_016988556.1:0-882 GCF_001483705.2 Eufriesea mexicana | reverse complement strand
GCATAGACATTTGTGCTATGCACAGCTTGTCGGTGGATATCTGCGCTCCACTTTTGTCTGATACGATCAGTTTGGCTCTGGGAAGCAAGCAATAGTTGTCTCGGCACCTAATTCTGAGTTAGCGTACGTCCATTGCGTTAGGTTTGGTTAGGCCATATTAGGTTTTCTTTGTCATTTGATAATTACAATTCAACGCCGCGGACTTCTGTGGTCTGCTGTGCTCTAGTATATTCTGCTTAGCTTTGGAGATGACAGCAATTGTGGTGCAGGTGGGTTAGGTGAAATTTGGTTACGCTTGGTTATGCCATGTTTGGCTATGTTATGCCAGGGCAGCTTTGACTTTGGTGCTATACACTACTGTTCGGTGGATTGACACGCTCTACATTGCTCCACTGTTCTCTGCTCGGCTATGGGGTGGTCATTAATAGTGGCCTAGGCAAGTTAGGTTACGTTAGACTACGTTTGGTTAGCACATGCATGATTGCGTTAGGTTTGGATAGCATTGTCTTTCGTGTAATACACAGTCATTCTGTGGATTCTTCGCTCTACTGCGCTCGAATGTATTCTGCTTGGCACTGGGATGTCCAGCAGTAGTGGTCGCGGCTCCTTGCGTTGAGTTATTCTCCGTTCGGTAAAGCTATATTAGCCTGGGTTAGGTCTGTATAGATTACACCATTCTGCTATACTCTGAGATTCTATGTATTTCTTCCCTATGCTCTCCTCTAAGATATTCTGCTTGGCTCTGGGAGGCCAGCAACAGTGATCACGTTACGATAGGTTCAGTTAGGTTACGTTTGGTTGCGTATCGATTGGTTATGATAGGAGATTCTACCTCCGACTTTTGTGCTATGCGCTGCTATTCGGTGTATTTTTGTGCTCTAC
>NW_016988555.1:0-558 GCF_001483705.2 Eufriesea mexicana | reverse complement strand
CTAGCCACGTTAGGTTGTGTTAGTTTACATTTGGTTATGTCACGTTTGGTTAGGATATGTCAGAATAACTATGACTTTCTTGCTGTAAACCGAAATGTTGTGGATTATTACGCTCTTTATTACGTTCTTCTTTGACCTAGTATACTCAGCTTGGTACTGCAGAGGCAGCCAATAGTGGTCTCGGCTCCCTAGGAAGAGCTATGCTAGGAACCGTTTGTTACGTTTGGTTACGTTAGGATAGGCTAGCTTCGACTATTTTCCCGCGTACTGCGATTTTATCAATTTCTGCGCTCTACACTCCTCTAATATGTACTGCTTGGCTCTGGGGAGGACCGAAATAGAGGTCGCGCTACGTTAGGTTTAGTTAAGTTACGTTTGGATACGTTATGCTTTGTTATGTTAGGCTAGGATAGCTATGACTATTGTGCTATACACTGCTGTTCAGTGGCCTTCTGCACTCTACTGTGCTGTAGTATGTTCCGCTTGGACCTGGATAATCCAGTAATAGCGGTCTCGGCACACTAGGCTGAGTTAGGATACGATCGATTATGTTACTTT
>NW_016988554.1:0-1947 GCF_001483705.2 Eufriesea mexicana | reverse complement strand
TGAAACTATAACTAGATTATGAGGTCTTCGAAAAAGTCGAACTTACTATACTCGATTTTTCATACTTCCATTCTACAAGCATACTTAATCCCATATACTATTGTAAAATTTTCAGTCGTCAGTAGGAAAAATTGAATAATAATTTTGAATAAAATATTTCGTGACAAGTTTAAAGCAATACAGAAATACGTGAACTATTCGAATGAAATATTAATTTAGACTAAAGATAGATATAATTGTTGGCAGATTTAATATTAAAAATTTAAAATAATATCGCGAAATAAATATTGAAATGAAATGAAAATGTTGTTAATTTTATAGGAGAAAATTTTTTGTTATTTCTCTATGGCGAAGGAACCTTCGAGTGCAAAGGATTCATCTTTATTATACTTAAGAGAATCATTCAAAAATCTCGTGTCTTTGTTACAAATTTCTTGATTCCTTAATTCTTCTCAGGGATGCACTTATATCGTAGAAAAACACGAGATTTTTGAATGATTTTTTTCAGTAGAATAAAAATGAAACCCTTTGCGATATGAGTACATTCCTGAGGAAAATTAATGAATCAAAAAATTTGTATTAAAAATTGTCCATATTTTAACTGTTGTAACTCTGTGAAAAAGCATTCGTATTAGCTTTTGAAATTAACCCTTTGCACTCGGCGATTTTTTCGTTACAGAAAAATAGTAATTCAAAAACTTTCTGCCATAAAGTCGACGATATTCTTTAGATAAAATGTACACTGACATGTCTTATATCTGACTGACTAATTTGGTGACAAAAGAAAACCTGAACCAATTATATTCATCTCTACTGATCGAGGCTGTTCCTCTTCTGTTTTTCCAATAATTAAAAATTCATGCGATCGATCTTTATCTTTCGAAAAGTCTGTCAATTTCCTTTCTCGTGAATCATGAACCATTACACGACAATTTACATGACAGTTCCATATGTCAACCGCAGGAAATTCCACGGAACATCTTTGAAACACCGATACCTAACCTGAAACTCTGCTACCGGGACTAGGGCGCCATAGAGTTGCGTCGGAATCGCGGCGACAGTGGCGCCAGCGACCGCTCTGGCGGATAAAAGTCGAGACTCGAGCGCCATTTCGCGGAGACGCTGAAATGGCGACGCTGCAGAGTAATCGAAGAATCAGACGGTCCTTTATCGCGCGAAATTATGGCAAGTTTGCAAG
Source organism: Eufriesea mexicana (assembly GCF_001483705.2). Taxonomy (NCBI): domain Eukaryota; kingdom Metazoa; phylum Arthropoda; class Insecta; order Hymenoptera; family Apidae; genus Eufriesea; species Eufriesea mexicana. Next base: position 749 of record NW_016988554.1, on the reverse strand, counting down.
GGTATCGTTCCGTAATGGCCGCTGACAGCCCTATCGCTGCTCGCTGAAAGCAATATCGACGTGAATTGAGTAATAACCTGGTGAAGCACCGGATTCCATGCCGATGTAATTCCTCGCATAAACATCCGGCATCCAATTACTCGGTAATGCAATTTCCCGCGCAACCAGTCTCCCTTCTCCTCCTTTTCTTCCTCTACTTCTTCTCCTTTGTTCTTTCACGGCGGTCGAATCACGTCTAGGAAATGAGTCTGCCTATGTAGTTGGTGCAAGTGACATGAAATGTGCGTGTAAAATTTGTCACGTCGTCGGACTCGTTTCAGAGATATCACCGTTTAATCCTCTGAACATGAATTCTCATTAGCGTTCGGTCAAATTGCGCAATCTTCTCTCGACGTGCAAACTTTGTTTTCGACCGTTCTTTCTTCGTACATGGGCAAATCGTATGCATGCAATCAGCGAAGAAATTAAAATTTTTAAGATGGTGGCTTTCGGTGAAACGATTCGATAGTTGGCAGGTTGGCGTTTGTGAGTTTGCTGTTTAACAATTATATAATTATTACAAATTATGATATACACAGGTCACAAGAGGATTACAACGATTAGGTATGCGTGGTGAAATTTCTCTTAATACTGTTATTTTCTCGTCACTGTTCACTTTCACGCTTTTCATAACAAACTGACTCTCTTCACAACATATTGGCTCTGATCTATAACAATTCTGGATCTTCCACTCGCACTTCCAAAAACAT
>NW_016988553.1:0-521 GCF_001483705.2 Eufriesea mexicana | reverse complement strand
TGGATGTATGGATCTGTGGACGTATGGATGTATGGATGAATGGATGTATGGATGGTTAGATGTGTGGATCGATGTGTGTATGGATGGGTGCTTGTATGGATGGATGGATATATGGTTCAATGATGGGTGGATGTATGGTTGGCTGGATGTATGGATGGATCGATGTATGGAAAGGTGGATGTGTGATTGCATATATGTATGGATGAATGGTTGTTTGGATTGATGGATGTATGGATGGATTGAGGTATGGATGGACGTATGTTCGGATGTATGGTTGTACGGATGTATGGATGAATGTATGAATGGATGTACTGATGGATGGATGTATCGATTGATGGACGACCGCATGAATGCATTTATGGGTGTATGGATGTTGGGATGTATGGATGTATGCATGTATGGATGTATGCATGTATGCATGTATGGATGTATGGACGAATGGATGCACGAATGTATGTATGTACTGATGAATGGATGTATGGATGGATGGATGGATGTATGGATGTATGGATGTATGGATG
>NW_016988552.1:0-295 GCF_001483705.2 Eufriesea mexicana | reverse complement strand
GGTTACATGACTCTGTTGATGGGTGTGCTCCGTACCGTACTGATACAAATCGATGTTACCAGCAACTGCTGCTCCCTCTATTCATAATGCTACAGCTGCTGAAAGATTTAGATGGCCAGGGAGAATATTAATTCAATGGATACAGTATTGTGCTGCTGGATACACTGAGCACTGTATTGTTATTTGCCAATAACTCTAAGGATAACTGATATATCCGTTGACAATCCTGGATCAGCAACAGCGTCTATATCCTCACTGAACAGATGAATCCAATAGCTCCAGTGATCTGTTGGTG
>NW_016988551.1:0-697 GCF_001483705.2 Eufriesea mexicana | reverse complement strand
ACACTATCGCTGGCCTCCCCAGCGGCAAGCGGAATATACAAGACCGCAGTACAGCGCAGAAATTCACCGCATTGCAGTGTGTAGCGCAACAGTCAAAGATACCATAACACACAATGACATAACCTAATCTAACAAAACGTAGTTTACCTCAACGTAACGTGCCACGACCTCTAGTGAAGGCCTCCGTGGAGAACAGCAAAGCATATTAGAGCACAGCAGAGCGCGGCCATCCACCGAATAGCAGTGTATTGCATGCATGTATAAGTTCACCTGACCGAGTGTAACCTAAGCTATGCAAACCAAACGTAACCTAACTCATCCTAACGGACCGAGACTACTATTGCTAGCCTCCCGAGAGGCAAGGAGGATATGCTAGAGCGCAACAGAGCGCAGAAATCCACAGCATTGCAGAGTATAGCACAAAACTCAAGAATACCCTGAACTTATATGTCCTAGCCTAACCGACTCAAACGTAGTGTAACTCGACTTATCGTGACAAGACCAATATCTCCGGCCATCCCAGAGCCAGGCAGAGCATATTAGAGCTCATTAGAGCGCAGAAATCCACCGAACAGCGGTGAATAGCAAAGAAATCGAGGTAACCGTCCCCAACATGGCCAAACGTAACATATCGAAACGTAGCCTATCTAAACCTAACAAGGCCAAAACACAAATGCTGACCACCACAGAGGCAAGC
>NW_016988550.1:0-545 GCF_001483705.2 Eufriesea mexicana | reverse complement strand
TTTCGACTAATATCATGGTGAGCTATCTTTCTTTCATAAATACGGAGGAAGGATTCAATTGGCAGGCTATATCCATTGCAATGCTGTGGAATCTGGCTGGAAAATCCAATTTTATCATATCTGGAAGGGAAATTCAATTTTATCGACATTTTCGACTAATATCTTGGCGAGCCAGCTTTATTGTATAAATACGGAGGAAAGATCCTTTTGGCGTGCTATAGCCATTGCAATTCAGTAGAATCTGGCTGGAAAGTTCAATTTAGTTGACATTTTCGACTAATATCGTGGTGAGCTAACATCCATGCTTAAGTAAGGAGGGAAGATGCTTTTTGAGTGGTATAGCAATCGCAATGATATAGATTGTGGCTGGAAAATACAATTTTGTTGACATTTTCGACTAATATCGTGGTGAGCTAACTTCCTTGCGAAAGTAAGGCGGAAACAATCTGTTGGCGTGATCTAGTCACTGCAAAGTTATAGAGCCTGGAAGGGAAATTCAATTTTATTGACATTTTCGACTAATATCGTGGTGAGCTAACTTTCAT
>NW_016988549.1:0-735 GCF_001483705.2 Eufriesea mexicana | reverse complement strand
TTAGTTTGGGTTTGGTTCGGATATCTTTGACCTTCGTGCTATACACTGCCATTCTATGTACCTCTGCGTTCTACTCTCCGCTAATATGTTCTGCTTTACTTTGTGAAGGTCAGCAATGGTGGTCGCGACGCGTTAGGTTGTGTTGGCTACGTGTGGTCATACAACGTTCGCTTAGGTTAGGAGAGGGTGGCTTAGATTCCAGTGCTATAGTCTGCTATTAGGTGGATTCCTGCGCCCTAGAGTGCTATAATATTTTCAGCTTGGTTCTTGCAAGGCCAGCAAGGGCTGTCTCGGCACGTTATGTTGTGTCATGTTACGTGCGGTTAGGTAGGTTTAGGCTTAGTTTGGTCAGGTTTGCATTAACTTATTTGCTGTACACTGCTGTTCGGAGGATTTCTGTGCTCAACTGCGCTCCAGTATGTCATGCTTTGCCCTGGGGAGTCCATACATGGTGCTTGTCGCGTCACGTCAGTTCTTGCTAGGGTACATTCCGTTATGTTAAGATTCTCTATGTTAGGGGAAGATGGCTATGCCTTTGTGATATAGTCTGCTGTCATGTGGATTTCTGCGACCTACAGCGCTCTAATATTTTCAGTTAGGCCCTGGCAAGGCCAGGAATAGCGGTCTCGGCACGATATGCAGTGTCAGTTTATGATTCGTCATGTTCTCTTTGTCTGGGTTAGTCACTGGTAGCATTGTCTTTCCGATATACATAGCGATTACATGCATTTCTGC
>NW_016988548.1:0-950 GCF_001483705.2 Eufriesea mexicana | reverse complement strand
TACATATATACATCCATACATCTATACATCCGTACATCCATACATTCGTACATCCATACATATTTACATCTATACATCAATACATCCATACATCCATCCATCCATCCGTACATACATACACATGTACATCCTTACATTCGTACATCCATACGTCCATACATACATACATCCATGCATCCATACATCCATACATACTCACAACCATACATTCATACATACATACATACACATATGTATACATCCATACATCCATACATCCATACATCCATCCATCCATACATCCATCCATCCATGCATCCATACATTCATACATCCATACATCCATAAATCCATCCATCAATACCTCCATCCAACCATACATCCATCAATCCATACATCCATCCATATATACATCCATCAATTCGTACATTCATACATCCTTCCATACATCCATCCACCCATCCATACATCCATTGATACGTACATCTATCCGCCCATACATCCGTCCATCCATACATCCATACATCCATTGATACGTACATCTATCCGCCCATACATCCGTCCGTCCATACATCCAATTCCACACAGCCATACATCCATAAATCCTTCCATTCGTACGTCTATCGTTCGATACATCCATCCATCCATACATCCATACATACTTACATCCAACCATACATACATCCATACATACATGTATCCATACATACATACATCCATACAACCATACATTCATGCATCCATACACCTATACATCAATACATCCATCCATCCATATATCCTGCCATCCACACATACAACCACCCATACATCCATCCATCCACACACCCATACATCCATCCATCCATACATACATACATCTTTCCATCCATACATACATATATTCATACATCCATACATCCATAACCCCATTCATCCATACCTCCGTCCATCCATACATCCATCAATCCATACCTCCGTCCATCCATACA
>NW_016988547.1:0-947 GCF_001483705.2 Eufriesea mexicana | reverse complement strand
TATTCAAAATCTATAAGCTGTCACAGCTTGGCAATTAGATCGCCTAACGCCTTCTGTACAATGTCAGGTACAGCCATCTAATTGCCAGAGTATAGGTCTATTCAAGATCTGCAGCCTGTTGTAGCTCACTGAATAGATCGCCTAACGCCTTCAATCTAATGGCAAGCACAGTTGGTTGCCAGGGTATAGGTCTATTCAAAATCTATAGCATTTTATACCTTGGTGAATAGATTGTCTAACGCCTTCAATCTAATGGCAAGTACAGCCATCTACTTGGCAGAGAATAGGTCTATTCAAAATCAATAACCTCTTATAGCTTGGTGAATAGTTGGCCTAACGCCTTCAGCCCAATGGCATGTACAGCCATCTACTTGCCAGAGAAAAGGTCTATTCAAAATCTATAATCGGTTACAGCTTGGTGAATAGATCGCCTAACGCCTTCAGTGCAATGGCAGGTACAGCCATCGGCTTGCCAGGGAACAGGTCTATTCGAAATCTTTAACTTGTTATAGCTTGGCGATTAGATCGCCTAACGCCTTCAATTCAATGGCAAATACAGCCATATACTTGCCAGCGAATAGGTCTATTCAAAATATATAACCTGTTATAGCTTGGTGAATGGATCGCCTAACGACATCAGTCCAATGGCAAGTACAGTCATCTGCTTGCCAGAGAATAAGTCTATTCAAAATCTATATTCCGTAATAGCATGGTGAATATATCGCCTAACGCCTTCAATTCAATGTCAAGTACAGACATCTACTTGCCAGAAAATAGGTCAATTCAAAATCTATATTCCATAATAGCATGGTGAATATCTCGCCAAACGCCTTCAATTCAATGGCAAGTACAGACATCTTCATGCTAGAAAATAGATCTATTCTAAACATATAACCTGTTATAGCTTGGTGATTAGATCGCCTAACGCCTTCAATCCAATGGCAGGT
>NW_016988546.1:0-586 GCF_001483705.2 Eufriesea mexicana | reverse complement strand
ATGGATTTCTGCTATCTACACTCCTCTGTTATGTTCTGCTTGCCTCTGGGGAGGCCTCTAACCGTGGTCTCGGCACGTTATGTTGAGTTAAGCTACGATTGGTTATGCTATGTTTAATTGTGTTATGTTGGTGATAGCTTTGACCTTCGTGGTATACACTGCAATTCAGTGGATTTCTGCGCTCTACTGAGCTCTACCGTATTCTGCTCGGCCCTGGGGAGTCCAGCAATGGTGGTTGCGACGCTTTGTGTTGAGTTGGACTTCCTTTGGTTATGATACGTTGGTATGGGTTGGGATGGGTATAGTTTGCCTTTCTGCTATACACTGCGATTCTATGGATTTCTGAGCTCTGCTCCTCTCAGATATTTTATGCTTTGCTGTGGGGAGAATAGCAATGGTGTTCTAGGCACGTTAGGTTTTATTAGGTTAAGTTTGGTTACGCTACGTTTTGTTTATTTAGGACAGGGAACCTTGTCTCTAGTGCTATACACTGCTATTCGGTGGACTTCTCCGGTCTACATAGATCTACCTTACTCTGCACGACGCTGGGGAGGACAGCATCAGTTGTCTCGCCGCGTTTGGTTGA
>NW_016988545.1:0-628 GCF_001483705.2 Eufriesea mexicana | reverse complement strand
GTGAGGGTAAATCAGCTCATGATCATTTAACTGATCCAAAATTAAGCTCATAACCAGCTGTTGCATCTCCTAGACCTCCAAATAAAAAAGGAAAGAAGACCGTATTAGCGAGTGGAATTATTGGGGAATAGTTTGAAATTAACAAATTATTCAATTTCTGCGAATAATTTATGAACTTTTATAACTGTATCGCATAGCTGGCTCCTTGCGCAGCATTGTTATACAACTTTTGCACATAATTTGTTATACAACTTTTGCACATAATTTGTCGCTAATTAGTTTGTTATTATTACTTACTTGACGACGTACGTGATTCGATAACAACGATCGGCGCGATGGTCCAAAAAAATAATTAATTATGAACAAAATTGGAAGTAAAATATGAACAAAAATGATATGAGAATGTTCATAAGGATATTTTTTTTATAATGTGTGCATATAATTTGTAAATTAATTGCATAGAAGATTGTAATTAATGAAAAACTAATAATATTATCAGCATCAATTCGAACATTTTGACTAATAATTACACATATACTATTATAAGTGAATTATAATACTTATTGTTAGTAACAAATTATTAATGGTAATAAAAAATTGTTCACAACATAAATTTACAATAGAAGTG
>NW_016988544.1:365-578 GCF_001483705.2 Eufriesea mexicana | reverse complement strand
CTATAACCGATTATAGATCTTGAATAGGCCTAATCTCTGGCAAGTAGATTGCTGTGCTTGCCATTGCATTGTAGGCGAGAGGCTATCTAATCACCGAGCTGTGGCAGCTTATAGGTTTCGAATAGACTTATTCTCTGGCAAGTAGATGGCTGTTCTTGCCATTGGTGGAAGACGTTAGGAGACCTATTCTCCAAGCTATAACTGATTATAGAT
>NW_016988544.1:0-241 GCF_001483705.2 Eufriesea mexicana | reverse complement strand
ATTCTCTGGCAAGTAGATGGCTGCACTTGCCATTGGATTGAAGGCGTTAGGCGATCTAATCACCAAGATATGACAGCTTATTGATTTTGAATAGACCTATTTTCTGGAAAGTAGATGTCTGTACCTGCCATTTTATTGAAGGCGGTAGGCGATCTACTCACCAATCTATAACAGACTGTGGATTTTGAAATGACCTATTCTCTGGCACGTAGATGGCTGTACTAGCCATTGGACTGAAGGC
>NW_016988543.1:0-478 GCF_001483705.2 Eufriesea mexicana | reverse complement strand
ATCCGTCCATCCATACATCCATACATCCGTACATCCATAAATCCTTCCATTCGTATGTCTATCTTTCGATACATCCATCCATCCATAGATCCATCCAGTCATTCATCCATCCATCCATACATCCATACATATACACATCCATACATCCATTCATCCGCACATCCGTCCATACATACTTTAATCCATACAACCATCCTTCCTTACGGCCATCAATCCATACATTCATCCACCCATACACCCATCCTTCCATACATCCATCCAGCCATACAAGAAACCATCCAGACATCCATCGATCCAAACATATATCCACCCATACATCCATCCATCCATAGATTCATACATCCATACATCCATAAATCCATACTTCCGAACATCCATCCATCCAAACCACAATCCATCCCCACATCCATCCATCCACACAACGATTCATCCATTCATATATCCATCCATACAGCCTTCTTTCCATACATCTTTCCAT
>NW_016988542.1:0-582 GCF_001483705.2 Eufriesea mexicana | reverse complement strand
GAAAGTCAAAGCTGCCGTTACCGAACTTAGCCCAGCCTCAGCTAACCAAATGGAACGTAACAGGAACTAACGTGCCGAGAACGATATTACTGGCATTCCGATGTCTAAGCATAATTCTATAATTTAGTAGAGCGCAGTACAGCGCTGGAATAAACCGAATAGCAGTGTGAAGCACGGAAGTCTAAGTTACCTGTCCGAGCTTAACCGAAACTCACCCAACCAAACGTAAGCTAACTAATCCTAACCTACCGAAACTACTATTGCTGGCGTCCACAGGCCCAAGCAGAGAGTATTAGAACCCAGCAGAGCACAAAAAGCTGCGGAAAGGTGTGTATAGCACAAAAGTCTAAGATGTCCTATCCAAACCTTCCAAACGTAACATAACTGAACATAGCATATCACAACACAAAATGCCGAGGCCTCTATTGCTGGCCTCGATAAGGACAAGCAGAATGTAGTAGAGTACATTGGAGAGCTGAAATCCAATGCACTGCAGTGAATCGAACAAAGGCCGTAGAAACCATAACCTAACCTGACATAGTCTAACCTAACCGAGCACAGCATGGCCCAACAGGACGTGCC
>NW_016988541.1:397-651 GCF_001483705.2 Eufriesea mexicana | reverse complement strand
GGCCAGGTCAGGCAAAGTCAGGTCAAGTTAGATCAGGTCATGTCAGGTCAGGTAAGGTCAGGTAAGGTCAGGTAACGACAGGCCTGGTCAGTTCAGGTCAGCCAGGTCAGGTCGGGTCATGTCAGGTCAGGTAAGGTCAGGTCAGGTCAGGTCACGACAGGCCTGGTCAGTTCAGGTCAGTCAGGACTGGTCAGGCCAGGTCAGGTCAGGTCAGGTCGGGTCAGATCAGGTCAGCTCAGGTCAGATCAGTCAGG
>NW_016988541.1:0-364 GCF_001483705.2 Eufriesea mexicana | reverse complement strand
CAGGTCAGGTCAGGTCAGGTCAGGTCAGGTCAGGTCGGGTCAGGTCAGATCAGGTCAGGTCAGGTCAGGTCATGTCTGGCCAGGTCAGGTCAGGTCATGTCTGGCCATGTCAGGTCAGTTCAGGTCAGGTCAGATGATGCCAGTTCAGGTCAGTTTATGTCAGGCCAGGTAAGGCAAGGTCAGGCAAGGTCAGGTCAAGTTAGATCAGGTCATGTCAGGTCAGGTCAGGTCAGATAAGGTAAGGTCAGGTCAGGCTTGGTCAGGTCAGATCAGTCAGGTCAGCTTAGGTCAGTCAGGCCTTGTCAGGTCAGGTAAGGCCGGTTAAAGTCAGGACAGGTCAGGTCAGGTCATGTCAGATGCTGTC
>NW_016988540.1:0-781 GCF_001483705.2 Eufriesea mexicana | reverse complement strand
ACAACGCGCGTCGCTGACGCCGCGCCCGGGTTTACTGGCACCGGGCGAGCACGCAGAGCTCCCAGAGCTGCGCGATTTCGGCCGACCAGCGGTGGAGCGCACCCCGCGAATGTGGCTCCCTCACCCGCGGTATGGCGACGTCGCACGCTCGTGTCAACGCCGCCCTTAGCCGCTCCGCCCCTAACCCCGCTTAGACGTTTTCGCGCCCGAAGGCGACATACGCCTAGGCGAAGACCTGGACGTCCGCGGCGAAGAGGTCGCGGTCGAGGCGCCCGAGCGTCCATCGCGGCGCTGCGGCATGCTTTCCGCCGGGTGATACCAGACCGGTGGGAGGAGTGACGGCAAGCATCATGGTGATGTGGAGATGGTCGCTAAGCTCCACATCCACCGCCACCATCAATACGGTGACCAGCCGAGCAGCTGCCGGCGAAGCGAGCGACAAGTCCACGATGGACGTGCCGTTCCAACGGATGCACGTGCTTACGGAACCCCGGTTGAGCAACCGCAGTTCCAACCCCGCGGCCCAATCGTGCAGGGCCTCGCGCCGATCGTCTGTTCGCGGGGAACCCCACGCCCCGGAGTGGGCGTTGAAGTCCCCCAGGACCAGAACCGGAATAGCCATGTGTCCACTAAGGAAACCTCCGAGCTCGTACATGTACTTTTCGCACGGCGAGAGGCCGCGGTTGGGGAGGCGTAGCACCCCGCCTTGACTACGGCTTTCCAGGAGACCGCCACGAAACCCTCACAGCTGAGAAGCAGAGTTGGTGCGCGTGTCCGCAGT
>NW_016988539.1:0-586 GCF_001483705.2 Eufriesea mexicana | reverse complement strand
AGAGCAAACCAATAGTATCGTTCCTCCTTATTTACGCAGAAAGGTTTGCTCACAACGATATTATTCGAAAATGTCAATAAAATTGAGCTTTTGAGCCAGACACTATTGCATTGCCATGGCTACAGTACACCAATAGTATCTTTCCTCCTTGATTTACAGAAAAACATGCTCACCACTATATTAGCCGAAAATGAAAATAAAATTGAACTTTTGATACTATTGCAATTCAATGGCTATAGCAAACCAATAGCATCTGTTCTCCTTATTTATGCAGTGAGCTTACTGACCACGATATTAGTCGAAAATGTCAATAAAATTGAACTTTTCAGTCAGACTCTATTGCATTGCCATGGCTATAACACACCAATAGTATCTTTCCTCCTTATTTACGCAGAAAACCTTGCTCACCACGACAATAGCCGAAGATGTCAATAAAACTGAACTTTTCAGTCAGATTCTAGTGCAATGCAATGGTTATAGCAAGCCAACAGTATCCTTCCTCCTTATTTACGCACAAAGGGTTGATCACCACAATATTACACGAAAATGTAAATAGAATTAAACTTTTCAGTCAGATTACATTTCA
>NW_016988538.1:0-524 GCF_001483705.2 Eufriesea mexicana | reverse complement strand
AGGTTGGGTTCGGATAGCTTTGGATATTCTGCTATACACTGCGTTTCATGGATTTCTGCTCTCCACACTCCTATAATATGTTCTGCTTGCCCTCTGGGGACGCATACAATAGTTGTCGCATCACGTTGGTTTGGGACATGCTACTCTTGGTAAGGTTTGGTTTGTTTGTGTCAGGTTGCTATTGCTTCGACTTTTATGCCACATTCTGCCATTATATGGGCTTCTGCGCTCTAATATCCTCTAACATGTTCAGCTTGGCGATGGGGAGGGCAGCAATAATGGTCCAGGCACGTTATGTTGGACTTGGTTGGGTTTGGTTATGATACGTTTGATTAGCTTAGGCAGGATATCTTTGAATTTTGTGCCATACGCTGCCATTCGGTGGATGTTTGCGCTCTACCTTGCTCTACTATACTCTGATCGGCTCTGATGTGCCCAGCAATAGTGGTCGTGACACGATCGGTTGAGTCAGGTTACGTGCGGTTCGGCTAGGTTGGGCTGGGTTTGGTAATGATGGCTTTGAC
>NW_016988537.1:0-577 GCF_001483705.2 Eufriesea mexicana | reverse complement strand
ACGGTGTGTTGCGCAGAACTTAATGCTATCCTATCCTAACATATCCAAAGTAGCATAACCATAAGCAATAGATTTCACCTTAACGTGACGGGAAAACTATTACTGGCCTCCACAGAGCCAACTAGAACATACCATAACACAGTAGAGCGCTGAAATCCACCGAAAAACAGTGTATGCCTCGTAAGACGAGGATACCCAAACCTAACCCAGACTAACATAACCTAACCAAACGTAGTGTAGCCTAACTAAACCTAACGTGGCGAGACCTCTATTTCTGGCCTCCCCACATACGATCAGAGTATAGTAGAGCAATGTAGGGCGTAGGAAGCCACAGAATAACGGTGCACACCACAAAAGTCATAGCAAACCTATAGTAACCTAACGAATCGCAACATTACCAAACGCAGCCTAGCATACCCTGTCGTGTCACGACTGCTATTGCTGGTCTCCCCAGATTCGAGCAGAGTACAGTACAGCAATGAAGAGCGCAGAAATCCACCGAATAGCAGCGTACAGCACAAAGGTTGATGCTATCCTAAGCAAACATATACCAACCAGCGTAACTGAACGCAACCGG
>NW_016988536.1:0-280 GCF_001483705.2 Eufriesea mexicana | reverse complement strand
GCCAGTGGAATAAACTAGATCACTGTAGAGCACACAGGTCCACGGGATATCATTGTTGAGTGCATAAGTCAAAGCTATCTTAACCTAATCCAACTTAATCTAACGTAGCCAAAATAAATCTAACTCAACCTAACGTGCCACGGCCAGTATTGCTGGCCTAACCAGAGTCAAACAGAGCATTCTAGAGGAGAGTAGAGCGCAGAAATCCATAGAATCGCTGGATGCAGCAGAAAAGTCGTGAAAATCCGATCCTAACCAAAGCTAACATAGCACAACCGAA
>NW_016988535.1:0-849 GCF_001483705.2 Eufriesea mexicana | reverse complement strand
TACATTAATATTTGCTGAATTTCTGCGCTCTACGTTTCTCTACTCCACTGTGCTCGACCCAGAGGAGGCTAGAAACAGTGCACGTGGCATGTCAGGATGAGTTACGTTACGTTTGGTTATGTTAGGTTAGGTTACGCTTGCTTAGGGTAGCTTCGACTTTCGGGCTATACACTGTTATCAGTTGGACTTCTGTGAACAACTGCGCTCTAATATACTCTGCTCGACTCTTGGGAGGCGAGCAATAGCTGACGTGGCACTTTATGCTGAGTTATGTTACGATCGGTTTGCTAGACTGGGCTTCATTTGGTCAATGTAGATCCTGCTTTCGTGATATACAGCGTTTACCGAAGTATTTCTGTGATCAGCGCTCCGCTACTACGCTCTGCTTGTCCCTGTGCAGGTCATCAAGAGTGGTCTCGTCTTGTTAGGTTGAGCTAGGGTACGTTTGGGAATGCCAAGTTTGACTATGTAGGATGTGCTGCCACGACCTTCGTGCTATACACTGCCCATCGGCGGATGTTTGTGATCTACTGTGTTCTACCACAATCTGCTATGCCCTGGGGCAGCCAGGTGCAATGGTCGCGGCACGTCATGTTGGGTTCTGGAGCGCCTTGTTACGTTAGATTAGGTCACATTATGCAAGGATATCTTCGATTCTTGTGCTATTCACTGCAAAGCGGTGGATTTCTGCGCAGTACGTTGCTCCAGTACATACTGCTTGTACCTGTGGTGGCCAGCATTGTTGGTCTGGTCATGTTAGGTTGAGTTTGGAAACGTTTGGATGTTTTACGCGTGGCTAGGTTAGGATACGCTACTCCTACTTTTGTGCTATGCACTGCTATTCGTAGG
>NW_016988534.1:0-2507 GCF_001483705.2 Eufriesea mexicana | reverse complement strand
TAGGATCCAATAAAGCGAACCTTAGGATGTGTTAAAGTCTAATTTGAAATATGCTCGCATAATGAATGTAAATATGCACTATAATGTTAGCGTAGGTTAAGGAATGGGTATGTCATTATAAAAATTCAACGGTAGGAAATATGTCGTTTCAAGTATATGTGTGAAGGTGGGGGTATAGTTTATGTTGATATTTTACACTTGTTTACATAGATCCTGTTAGATTCATCATTGACCCGTTACTTATAGAAAATTTACCCACACTTCTGAATGAGGTATTTACTCGCTTTCTACAATTTTCCTATCATATTACATTCCTTGCATAATAGTTCAATAATGCTATAAGTATTTTCAATGCTACAGCATTAATTGAATATGTTATTCACAACTTATTGTCAGGAAAAGTTCCTCAACCCTATGCTCACAGCTTGTACCACTAGGTCAACGTCGTCGACCTGCAATTTGTTATATGTTATTATCTTCAGTATCCAGTTAAAATGAAAGCACTGAATAAGACAGCACTTGAAGGAAACTCGCAAAAATCTTCCATTGTTCTTTTCGAAACAAAATCTTTGTTTTTAAAATATATTCCAGTGCAAACGTCTGATTGGATTCGCTGTAGATCGAATAACTAAAAATGTTTCTAAAGTGCAGTGGGTTAATTGTTACAGCTATTATTGTAACCGACAAGGTTCAAATGTGTCTTGTTGCAAGTATTCCAGAAAATTTTTTCGCTGGGTCTTTCTGAGTCTAATTCCGGTTTGGATTTAATCGGTTCGACGACAGAATCCTCAACCGAGATTTACGATTCGGTTACAGTAAATGAGAGGCGTTAATGCATATCGAGATTTCGACCTTCTAGCGACACACTGCACAAAGGAAATGGTACAACTCTAACTTATTCACAGTCGAGCGAAGGATGGTAGACGAATATGAATCGAGGGGTGTCATCGAGGTGACATCTAACCGCAGTGGACGGTTTCTCATGGACAGGTAATACCAGAATGTGGAATAAAATGTATAATAAAATGAGCTTATTTCCTCCTCTTTCATTTTGGAGTGCCGAGAGTTTAAAGGGTCGCGGATTCGAAGTCCAGTAGTTATGCAGGCTGTGAAGTACCTATTCTGTTTCGGTTTTACAGTTATCAGGCGGTTAACCATTGAGTATTAGTGTTTCGTATTTGGACATTGAATATCTTACTCATAACTTGATGGAAATTGTTGGGACAATTACATAGATGTATCTGCGCCACGCGTTTTTTCCTGTTTGTTAGATACTCTCGATTAAGTGTCCTTCAGCAGTGGATTCGGGAAGCAAAGATCATATGAAGAAATTTGTGCGAGTGTCCCTTATTTAGTACTCGTGCTTCCGGGCTACAAACTACGCATGCATAAAGTATTAATATTATGTGAGGCAATTCAATAAAGATAAGTGGGAATAAATGATAATTGTCTTACAGTAGTAATAAATATGAAGAATAATTTTGATGCTAAGGGAGAATTTTTTAAATAGTTCTGAAAACAGGAAATTAGTAATTCGTTATCTTAACGGGTTTGGTAGTACTGAAGTTAAGTTTTATTTCACATAATACGAATTTGGGATATAAAATTGATATAAGGATGTTATATAAATGTATCATAAGCATTGTATTAAGGTATAGATGACATCGTGTTTCGACTATTTTTTACCCAAACACTGTTTGTTAATGTGAATCGTTCATAGGTAATTATTAGTTTCACAAGTATCAGGTATTTAAGGACAGAGAGCACATTTGTAACGTTTTTATAGAAACCATTTGTGCTGCAATTTCATTGTAAATACCCGTTATTTTAATTCTCTGTTTCGTATCTTCAGCACTTTCTGTCAGGAGCACCCTGTTAGACTAAACTCTTCTTGTGAATGAATAGATATGATGATATCACGAGAAAGGAAGTGTCCAGAAATATCGATTCCGCGAGATATGCTGAATTTGATTCATCTTACTGGTTGAAATTGAATACTCTAATATCTTAACGTAATGTAATTAGTATTACAATATTGAAGTACTTCATTATAGTCTTGCGCTGTTAGAAGCAATAATAAAAATAAATAAAGCTAGAACGCTCTCATTAGGTTCAAAGATATAAGCTTGTAAGGAATAGAATTGTAAACCCCGACAGATTGAATGAAATTGCTGTTAATTTGCAATTTCCTACGCATTTAATAAGGCAAAGACGCATGTTGTATTTCCAAATTAAGTGCAAAGGCGTATAATTAATACGAAATGTGTTAAATCTTAAATCTTCCTTCCTGCGAAAGATTGATCATAATATTATCTTCCTCCCTTTACTTGTAACGAAAGTAACGTTTTTTACCGTGAATAATATCCAGTAGGAAATGCTTTCATCAGATTTGGAATCTGTCTTCACAGCACGTGGGATTTGATAGAAATCCAACAGCAGCATTTCAACAAGCTTATCTGCAATATACTGATTCCCTGATTAATGTAATTCATTATAGTCAATTTTCG
>NW_016988533.1:0-637 GCF_001483705.2 Eufriesea mexicana | reverse complement strand
TGTATAGAAGAGCGGATGTGTGGAAGGATGTATTTTCGGATGGATGTATGAATGGCTGGATGGTTTAATGCATCGATGCATGTATGGATGGGTGCTGGTATGAATGGATGGATATATGGCAAGATGAATGTATGGATGGCTTTATGTGTGGATAAATGTTTGTATGGTTGGATGGATGTATGGATTAATTGATTCGGATGCACGTATGTACGGTTGTATGGATGTATACATGTATGGATGTATGGATGGATTGAGGTGAAGGTGGTTGGCAGTACGGATGGTAATATTTATGGATGCATGGGTGTGAGGATGTATAGATGTGCGGATGGATGGATGTATGGATGGATGTATGTATGGATGTTTGTATGTATGAAAGTATGGGGGTATGGATGTTTGTATGTATGTATGTAAGGATGTATGAATGTACGAATGAATGGATGTACGGATGCATGGACGTATGTTTGTGTGGGTGGATGAAAGTATGGGTGGATGGAAGGAAGTGTGGATGGATGGATGGGTGGAAGAAGGAATACATGGATGGACGGATGGATGTTTGTATGGATGGCTGTAAGTGTGTATGGACTTATGGATGTATGTATCTACGTACGTACGAATGTGTGGATGTACTGATGTGTGG
>NW_016988532.1:0-1090 GCF_001483705.2 Eufriesea mexicana | reverse complement strand
GTTATTCAGTTTCAAAGCCACGAATCTCCATATCGGTATCTGAGCCTGAACCCAATGTTGCAGTCTCTGTCTACCAAGGAACAGCGTCAATAATTCTACACTGGTTACGTGATCGCGAATTTTTCATGGATCTAAAACCACACGATACAGTCAGATATCTAGATCCATCATTTAGAATCATTAATCTTGGCATAGGTGTCTAAAATCAAAGTAATCGTTGCACTCCTAGGCTAACTAGTGTCAACATCTGTCAATATCTACAGGATTCCAAATTTCTTCGCGAAAATGAAGTCTAAAATTTCTCAAATTTCTGCGGTTCAATCAGACCAAGCAAAATTACTTGTGAAACCATCGGAATCATTTAATTCCACGAACTCTGAGTCCCAGACCTGTCTAAACTCACGTGAGCGTGATCCAAGAACCGCTTTCCCATCGTAGCCCGCGATATGCGCGTTTTTCGCCTGGTTTCGCGACGTGCACCGTCGAAGGAGCTCCGCGAAATGCAGTATTCATCGTTCGTCATTGGTTGACGTCAGCCGATCATGAAAATTTATAATTGATCGCGACCACGTCGCGGAGTGAATTATAGCGCGGGGCTAGGTGGTCGCGTGTCGTATTCACGGCGTCGCGCGCCGGGCTGCGCGTATTTCCTTCGACGAGAAATCGACGAAAGGGAGAAGAAAAACACGCGGGTAAATAAAAGCTCGCTGGTGTAATGGGGAATGAATCGTTTCGTGTGCACGCTCGCGTCGAGCCGTGCGTCGGAACACGCCGACCCACCCCTGGCCGCCATTAAACGCCGTTATTTCGGTTCGCCGCGTTTCGAATCCCGTTCTCTGGCTGTGGTTCGATCTGAAAATCGGAAATTCATCGATCACACTGTATATTTTACAATTACCTAGTCGTTGATTAGTTTTCCCGGTACGGCTAAATCGCTGGGGCACCTTGAAATGGGTGAAAAGAGAGAGAGAGAGAGAGAGAGAGAGATGAGGGTTGAAGAAAGATTGACAGAGATGGACAGATAGTTGTAATTATTTTCCGCATATTGGAGTAGGGATTTTGAAGCATTATTAAGTTATTTAAATTACTT
>NW_016988531.1:0-778 GCF_001483705.2 Eufriesea mexicana | reverse complement strand
ATGGCGAGACCTATATAACTGGCCGTCCAAGAGCCGAGCAGAGCATACTAGAGAGCAGCATTGCAAATAAATCCACCGCATTTCAGAGTATAGCACAAAAGTCGAATATACCTTCTCCTTGCCCAAACAAGCAGGACCTAATCGACCGTAAACCATCTCCACATAACGCGTCGCGGCACAGTTTCTGGCCTCGACAAATCAAAGCAAAGAACATTAGATCGCAGTAGTGTGCAGAAATCCACCGAATAGCAGTGTATAGCACAAAAGTCGATTTTGTGCCAGCTTAACCTATCCAAACGTACCATAACCGAACGTAACCATACTCACCCTAACGTACCTAGACCACTATTGCTGTCCACCGCAGGGCATATCAGAAATATATATCAGAGCACAGTAGGTCGCAGAAACCGCGCCGCATTGCGGTGTAAAGCACAAAAGTCAAAGATATACTAACAATATCATGTCCCAACCAAACCTATCAAAACGCAGCCTAACTGAACGTAACGTGCCGATACCACTAATTCTGTCCTCCTCAGTGCCAAGCAGAACATACTAGGGCACAGTAGAGCGCAGAAATTCATCAAACAGCAGTGTATACCGCGAAAATCGAAGCAATGCAAACCTAACCCAAACCAACGTAACCAATCCAAACGTAGCATAACCCATCCTTACTTGCCGCTGCCAGTATTGCAGGCCAACTAAGAGCCAAGCCGAACGGATTAGAGGAAAGCAGGGTGCAGAAATCCATAGAATCGCAGTGTACATGGGAAAAGTCGGA
>NW_016988530.1:248-873 GCF_001483705.2 Eufriesea mexicana | reverse complement strand
TGCCATTGGATTGAAGGCGTTACGCGATGTATTCACCAAGCAATATCATGTTATAGATGTTGAATAGATCTATTCTCTGGCAAGTAGATGGCTGTACTTGCCGTTGGCTGAAGACGTTAGGCGATCTATTCACCGAGCTATAACAGGTTATAGTCTTTGAATTGACCTATTCTCTGTCAAGAAGATGGCTGTAATTGCCATTGGATTGGTGGCGATAGGCGATCTATTCACCAAGCAATAACAGATTATAGATTTTGAATAGACCTATTCTCTGGCAAGTAGGTGGCTGTACTTGCCATTGGATTGGTGGCGATAGGCGATCTATTCACCAAGCAATAACAGATTATAGATTTTGAATAGACCTATTCTCTGGCAAGTAGGTGGCTGTACTTGCCATTGGTTGAAAACGTTAGGCGACCTATTCACCAAGGTATAAGATGCTATAGATTTTGGATAGACCTATACCCTGGCAACAAGATGGCTGTACTTGCCATTAGATTGAAGGTGTTAGGCGAACGAATTAACTGAGCTATAACAGAATATAGATCTTCAATAGGCCTATACTCTGGCAATTAAATGGCTGTACCTGCCATTGTACTGAAGGCGTTAGGGGATCTATTCACCA
>NW_016988530.1:0-221 GCF_001483705.2 Eufriesea mexicana | reverse complement strand
TATTCTCTGGCAAGTAGATGGCTGTACCTGCCATTGGATTGAAGGCGTTAGGCGATCTATTCACCAAGCTGTAGAATGTTATAGATTTTGAATAGACCTATTTTCTGGCAAGAAGGTGTCTGTACTTGCCATTGATTTGAAGGTGTTAGGCGATATAATCGCCAAGCTATAACAGGTTATAGATTTTGAATACACCTATTCTCTGGCAAGTAGATGGCTGT
>NW_016988529.1:0-647 GCF_001483705.2 Eufriesea mexicana | reverse complement strand
TGTATGGATGGGTGGTTGTATGGATGGATGGTCGTATGGAACGATCGGTGAATGGATGGATGGCAGTACGGATTGATGGCCGTATGGATGGATGTATGTATGGATGGTCTGAGGTACGGATGGTCAGATGTACGGATGAATGGATGTACGGAAGAATGGATGTATGGATGAATGCATGTATGGATCCACGTATGTATGAATGTATGGATGTAAGAATGAATGGATGCATGCATGTATGGATGTATGGATGAATGCATGTATGGATCCACGTATGTATGAATGTATGGATGTAAGAATGAATGGATGCATGCATGTATGGATGTATGGATGAATGCATGTATGGATCCACGTATGTATGAATGTATGGATGTAAGAATGAATGGATGCATGCATGTATGGATGTATGGATGAATGCATGTATGGATCCACGTATGTATGAATGTATGGATGTAAGAATGAATGGATGCATGCATGTATGGATGTATGGATGAATGCATGTATGGATCCACGTATGTATGAATGTATGGATGTAAGAATGAATGGATGCATGCATGTATGGATGTATGGATGTATGGACGTATGAATGTACGAATATGTGGATGTACGGATGGATGGATGTATGGATGGATGGATGGATGCATGGATGT
>NW_016988528.1:374-637 GCF_001483705.2 Eufriesea mexicana | reverse complement strand
TGGATTGAAGGCGTTAGGAGATATATTCACCAAGCTATAACAGACAATAGATTTCGAATAGACGTATTCTCTGGCATGTAGATGGCTGAACTTGCCATTGGATTGAAGGCGGTAGGCGTGCAAATTCACCAAGCTATAACAGATCATAAATTTTGAATAGATCTATTCCCTCGCAAGTAGATGGCTGTACTTGCCATTGAATTGGAGGCGTTGGACGATCTATTCTCCAAGGTATATGACGTTATAGACTTTGAATAGACCTA
>NW_016988528.1:0-263 GCF_001483705.2 Eufriesea mexicana | reverse complement strand
GCTGTACTTGCCATTGGACTGAAGGCGTTAGGCGATGTATTCACCAAGCTATAACAGATTATAGATCTTGAATAGGCCTATTCTCTGGCAAGTAGATGGCTGTACTTGCCATTGGGCTGAAGGCGTTCGGCCATCTGTTCGCCAAGATATAACAATATATAGATGTTAAATAGAGATATTCTCTGGCAAGTAGGTGGCTCTACTTGCGATCGGATTGAAGGCGTTAGGCGGTCTGTTCACCAAGCGATAACATGTTATAGATT
>NW_016988527.1:0-488 GCF_001483705.2 Eufriesea mexicana | reverse complement strand
TCTCAAACTTTTGTACTATACACTGCTATACGGCGGATTTCTGCATTCTGCTGCGCTCTAATATCTTCTGCTCGGCTCTGGGTTGGCCAGCAATTGTGTTCTAGAAACGTTAATTTAAATTAGGTTGAGTTTGGTTATGTAACGATTGGTTATGGGCAGCTATTTACTATAATGCTATACGCGGCTATGCGCTGGATTTCTGCGCCCTACAGGGTTCAAGTACGTTCTGCGTGTCTCTGGGGAGGCCACCAATTGTGCCCTAGGCACGTTAGGATGTGTTACGTTACACCAGGTTGGGTCATATTATACTATCTTCGGTAAGTATAGCTTCGACTTTCGTGCTGTGCGCTGTTATTCGGTGGATGTCGGCGCTCTACTTAGCTCTACTACATTCTGCTTGGCCCTGAAGCGATCAGCAGCTACGGTCTCGGCACGCTGGGCTGAGATGCGTTACGTTTGGCTATGTGACGATTGGTTACGTTAGGATA
>NW_016988526.1:0-573 GCF_001483705.2 Eufriesea mexicana | reverse complement strand
AAGAAAAGAGTGAAATCGGCCACCGAGAGTTAGACTCATTTTAACCAAGCCCTCTCTTTTCCTCGCCTTACACACGTTCTTAAATAATTTCGTTAAAATAGTTTCCAATCATGGGTAATCTAAATAATCTAAAATGACATTACATAACGTTATATGCATAAAGATGAATATAATACAGTCAAAAAATTATTATATTTATTAACCCTTTGCACTCGAGAGGCGATTCTCAGTCACCATTTAATCAAATTCTAAAGGTATTATATTTATTAACCCTTTGCACTCGAGAGGTGACTCTCAGTCACCATTTAATCAAATTCTAAAGATTAAATATAAAATTACCTAACTAGATTTGTCAATTACCATTTTAAAAATTTCGTCGACTCCTTGACAGAAAGTCTTCGAATTACTATTTCCCTGTAACGAAAAAGTCGTCGAGTGCATAGGGTTAATATTGTGAGAGGAATGTTTATTTGGATGGTGTCACCCTGCATCGAGATCTATCCTTGCTTTGAGGAGATATCCAGTTTATCAATTCTCGAAGCTGGGTTGAGTGACGCAATGAGTTGTCATAGG
>NW_016988525.1:0-876 GCF_001483705.2 Eufriesea mexicana | reverse complement strand
GGTATGGGTAACTTTGGCTTTCGTGGTATAAACTGTTATTCCGTGGGTTTCTGGAATCTTCTGCTCTCCACTCGACTCTGCTCAAGTCTGGGGATGCCGCCTACAGTGGTCGCGGCGCAGTTGGATGGGTTATATTGCGCTCTCCACGTTACGGTTGGTTAGGTTAGGACAGTGTAGCTCCAGCTCATCTGCTGTACACTGCTGCTCGGCGCAATTCAGCGCTCTACTGTCGGCTAGCATCCTCTGTGTGGCTCTGAGAAGGGCAGCAATGGTGGTCTCGGCTCGTTTTGTTGAGTTAGGCTACGATTGCTTATGATACGTTTGGTTAGGTTAGAACAGGGTCGCTTTGACTTTTGTGCTATGCACTGCTATTTTCTGGACACCTGCGCTCTACGTTGCTCCACTATTCACAGCTCCACACTGGGGAGGCCGAAAATATTGGTCGTGGCACGATAGGTTATGTTAGGTTCCGTTCGGTTACGTGATGTTGGGACGTGTTTGGCCAGGATGCATTTGACTTTCGTGCTGTATACTTATACTCGTTGGATTTCTGCGCTCCGTAGTGCTCTAATATAATCTGCTTCTCTCTGTGGTGGCAAGCATTGGTGGTGCCGGCTCGATAGGTTCAGTTATACAACATCTGGTTAGGTTAGGTTATGTCAGGTTTGGTCAGGATATCTTCGACTTTTGCGCTCTCCACTGCTATCCGGTGGATTTCTACTCTCTATTGTGATCTAATATGATCTGCTGTGCTCTGTGGTGACCAGGAACAGTGGCCGCGGTGCGTTAGGTTGCGTTGGGTTACGCTTGGTTAGGTTAGGTTTGTTAGGGTTATGATATGATGCCTTTGACTTTTGTGCTTTACACTGCAATGCG
>NW_016988524.1:0-1457 GCF_001483705.2 Eufriesea mexicana | reverse complement strand
TGCTGACTGTTTTCATACAATGTAGCAGTTATGGCCTTCCAGAACGTTCTATCGGTATGATGCCGATCTTCTCTTTTTTAAGAAGCAGAGTCCGCAGAAAGTCAGTCGTCCCCTTCGTCGGTAGTGAGAGCCAGCACATGCTGTCAGGATACATTTTAACAAAAACAGTTTAACATCTATAAAATTCACTATCTCATTGTGCCGCCTGATTCTGGCGGGTTTTGTGAAGATGCAATTCCCCAGCACGAGTGCCAGAGTTTTCTTCTTGCCCCTTGCACTTTTTGCACATGGAGTCTATTTGTTTATTCGCCCTTCTTAGGGCTATTCTCATGCCATATGTATTTGTTCTTATTTTTATCGCGTCTATATATCTAGACGGTTTGAGCCACGCATTTCTATATCTGTCGTTTGCGTAGCTGCCCACTCTTTGCCCCTGGAAGACGTGTTGTCTCCCTTCTTTTGGCATGTCCCTTTCGTAGGCTTACCCGCACTTCCTCAATTTGCTCCTCTGTTGCCGGCCATTCTATTCTCAGGGATTTCGCGGATTTCAAGATGGTTGCCTATAATAATACCCATAACCACTAAAACCACCTCCTTTTTCATTGTGCCTGAGTTTGCAGGCAGTACAAATTCATACCTCCGTAGGTATGAGGCTCGGCTATCCAACTCCCGTTCTTGATTTCCTCGCTGTCGCCTTGTTGAATTGCCAGAAAGCAGTTAATCCTCCAATCAGGATCCGAGATGACAGGATTTTTAAATCTTTTTTCTTTATCACGCGCAAGTCTTATCAGAGTTGAAGCTGATGCATGGCTCCAAATCCCACGGCAAGAAAATGTGGCCGACGTGAATATGACCTGACTGACGTCGTACTTCTCTTCGCTGATCCTTTTTAGGTTTACGTAGTAACCCAACTTCTTTTCGTGGGCTTTCGTGAGGTCCGCATACTCACTCACTATTTGTGCTTCGATGACGATTGCTGTATTTTCTCGTCTCGCGACTAGGTCGGGTTTTCGCAGCCCGTCCGCAAATTGGAAATGCGGCTCCTGCTCAACTCTGACAGTTCTTGTGCGAATCCAGGGCTCTTTTTATGTAGAAGACGACTGCGTCATGCCTTTTAGCCCGAGCAGCATGGGTGCTATAGCATCGTTGCAGGACATGGTTCAGCGTTTCTATCTCGTTGCAACAAGCCCTACATAGACGGTCGGTCACACCTTTGTCCCCTTGTTGTCCTCGACCTCGTCGGAAGGGCGTTGATACGTAACTTCGCCGAGTTGACGAAGTCTTTGCCCGAGAGAAATCGGGTTCCATCCGTCACCCAATGGTGCTGTTGCAGGACACTTTTGGATTCTCGGAGCGCCATCCTGTCACATGACGAGTGAAGCATTTTTGCCCATCTTTGGTCCATTTTGGAGTTCGAATCAATATCCAGCAATATTTTGATCTTTAACTTATTGGCC
>NW_016988523.1:521-2066 GCF_001483705.2 Eufriesea mexicana | reverse complement strand
GTACATTGCTATTCGGAGTATTTCTGCGCACTGCTGTGCGTTATTATGATCTGCTTTGCTCTGCGGAATCCACTAATAGTGGTCTCGGTACGATAGGTTGTGATAGGATACGTTTGGTTGCGATACGCTAGCTCTGGTTATGATTGGATTGCATTTGGATTGCTTTGATTTCTCCACTATACTCTGAAATTCTATGGATTTCTGCTCTCTACTCTCCTCTCTTACGCTCTGCTTCGCTCTGCGGTGGCCAGCAAAATTGGTCGCGGCACGTTAGATTGAGATATATTACGTTTGGTTAGGTTAGGTTAAGTCGGGTTATGTTAGGATTGCTTTGATTTTTGTGCTCAACACTGATATTCTATGGACTCCTGTGCCCTACAGTGCTCTATTGGTATCTGCTTGTCTCTGGGGCGCCAGCAATAGTGGCCGCAGCACGTTACGTTTTGTTATGTAACGTTTGTCTAGCTTCGGTTAGGTTAGGTTTGATCAGGTTATCTTTGACTTTTGTGCTATACACTGCTACTCGGTGGATTGATACGCTCTACATTGCTCTACCGTACCCTGCTCGAACATGAGGTGTCCAGTAATAGTCGTCATGTCACGTCAGGTTGTGTCAGATTGCGTTTGATTGAATTAGGCTATTTCGGGTTCAGTTAGTGTAGCTTCGACTTTTGTGTTCAACACTGCTGCCATATTGACACCTGTGCCCTAAGGTGCTCTATTATCATCGGCTTGTCTCTGGGGACGCCAGCAATAGGTATCACGGCACGTTAAGTTGAGTTATGTTGCAGTTGGTTACGTTTGGTTAGGTTAGGTTTGGTCAGGTTATCCGTGACTTTTGTGCCACACACTGCTCATCGGTGGATTTCTACGCTCCACATCGCTCTACCATACTCTGCTCGAATTTGTGGTGTCCAGTGATAGTTGTCACGTTGGGCAACGTTTGGTTTGATTACGTTTGCTTGTGTTAGGTCAGGATAGCTTTGACTTTTGCGGTATACACTGTTACTCTGTCGACTTCTGCACTCCAGTGTGCTCTACTGTATTCTGCTTTGCCATGTGGCGTCCAGTAATAGTAGTCGAGGCTCGTATTTTTGAGTTAGGCAACGTTTGGTTATGTTACGTTAGCTATGGATAGGCTTGGATAGCTTCGACTTTTCGGCTCTACACTCCGACTCTATGTATTTCTGCTATCTACTCTCCACTAACGTGCTCCGCTTGGCTCTGGGGATGCTAGAAATGGAGGTCGCGTCACGTTAGGTTCAGCTATGTTACGTTCGGTTCCATTAGGATTGGTTAGGTTAGGAGGGGCTAGGTTTGACTTTTGCGCCATACACTGCTACTCGGTGTATTTCTGCACTCTACTCTGCACTCTACTCTGCACTCTACAATGCACTAATATGTTCTGCTTGGCATCAGGGAGGACAAAAATAGTGGTCACGTCTCGTTAGGTTTAGTTAGTCTACGTTTGGTTAGGCTTGATTAGGCGGCGTTAGGTTGTGATATATCCGATTTTTGTGCTATACGCTGCTATTTGGTGTCTCT
>NW_016988523.1:0-474 GCF_001483705.2 Eufriesea mexicana | reverse complement strand
GTTTGGATAGGTTAGGATATGATACTTCCGACTTTTGTGCTATACACTGCTATTCGGTTGATTTCTGCGCTCTACATTGCTTTACAATACCCCACTGGGCTCTCGGGTAGCCAGCAACAGTGGTCGCTGCTCGTTATGTTTTGTTTGCCTACGTCGTGTTAGAGTATGTTTGTTTGGGTTAAGTTCCTTGACTTTTCCCCTGTACACTGCGTTTCTATGGGTTCCTGCGCTCTATTCTGCTCTAATATGTTCTGCATGGCCCTGTGGATACCGGCAATAGTTGCCGCCGCACATTCGTTTGTGTTACGTTACGTTTCGTTTCGTTTGGTTAGGTCAGGTTTGGTCAGTGTGTCTTCGACTTTTGTCCTCTGCACTGCTATTTGGTGGCTCTCTGCGCTCTACTGCTCTCTGCTACACTCTGCTCGACGCTGCGGGGCAGCAAGTTGCCTCGATAAGTTGTGCAAGGCTAGGTTT
>NW_016988522.1:382-1360 GCF_001483705.2 Eufriesea mexicana | reverse complement strand
ATTGCAATGCTATCGAACCCGGCTGGAAAATTAAATTTTATTGAAATTTTCGACTAATATCGTGGTGAGCTAACTTTCGAGTATAATTAAGGAAGAAATATCCTATTGGCGTGCTATAACCACAGCAATGCTATAGAGTCTGTCTGGAAAACTAAATTTTATTCACATTTTCGGCTAATATTGTGGAGTCCTAACTTCCTTGGATATATAAGGAGGAAAGGTTCCTCTGTCGCGCTATAGTCATTGCGATGCTACAGAATCTGGATGGAAAATTCAGTTTTATTGTCATTTTCGACTAATATCGTGGTGGGCTCCCTTTCCCGCATAAATAATGAGTAAAGATACTATTGGCGTGCTATATCCATTGCACTGCTATAGAATCTGGTTGGAAAATTAATTTTTATTGACATCTTCTGCTGATATCGTGGTGAACTATCTTTCTTGCGTAAATAAGGGTGAAATATACCATTGGCGTGATATAGCCATGGTAATGCTATAGAATCTGGCTGGAAAAGTCAATTTTGTTGACATTTTCGGCTAATATCGTGGTGAGCCAACTATCTTGCATAAATAAGGAAGAAATATTCTATTGGCGCTATATATCCACTGCAATGCTACAGAATCTGGTTGGAAAACCGTATTTTATGGACACTTTCGACTGATATCATGGTGAGCTACCTTTCCCGCCTAAGTAATGAGAAAAGATGCTTTTGGCGTACTATAGCCATTGCACTGTTATAGAATCTGGATGGAAAATTCATTTTTATTGTCATTTTCGACTGATATCGTAGTGAACTAACTTTCTTGCATAAATAAGGGTGAAATATACTATTGGTGCGCAATAGCCACGGTAATGCTACAGAATCAGGCTGGAAAATTCAATTTCATTGACATTATCGACTACTATCGTGGTGACTTAGCTTTCTTGCATATAGAAGGAGGAAAGATTCTTCTGGCGTACGATAGTCACTGCAATCC
>NW_016988522.1:0-305 GCF_001483705.2 Eufriesea mexicana | reverse complement strand
TTCTTGCATAATTAAGGAAGAAATATCCTATTGGCGTGCTATAGCCATTGCAATGCTATAGAATCAGGTTGGAAAATTCATTTTTATAGACATTTTCGACTGATATCTTGGTGAACTAACTTTCTTGCATAATTAAGGAAGAAATATCCTATTGGCGTGCTATAGTCATTGCGATGCTATAGAGTCTGGTTGGAAAATTTAATTTTATTGTCATTATCGGCTACTATCGTGGTGACCTATCTTTCTAGCATACAGAAGGAGGAAAGGTTCTACTGGCGTACCATAGTCACTGCAATCCTATGGAA
>NW_016988521.1:0-627 GCF_001483705.2 Eufriesea mexicana | reverse complement strand
TTTAAGTGGCAGCGTATGGCACAAAAGTCAAATATACGCTGATCCAAACTGACCTAACCATACATATCCAAGCGTGGACTAACTCTAACATTCTTGCCACGACAGCTATTGCTGGCCAACACATGGCCGACAGAGTATACTAGTATTTGTGCAATGCTGAGCACAGGAACCACCGAATAGCAGTGTATAACGCTTATCTTATCCCAACCTAACCGACAGTAACAAAGCCAAGCGCAACATAATCCAACCTAACTTGCCTAGGCCACCATTGCTGATCTCCCCAGAACCAAACGGAACATACCGGAGCACAGTAGAGCGCGGATATCCACCGAATATCAGTGTGTGCACAAGAGTCAGAGCTATCCTATCCTAACCCATTCCAACCGAACACAAACGAACATAACCTAACACGAACAAACGTGCCGCGACCAGTATTGCTGGCCCCACAGAGTCAAGCAGAGCATATTTGAGGAGAGTAGAGTGCTGATATCCATAGAATCGCAGTCTATAGCGGAAAGATGGGAGCTGTGCAAACCAAACCATGGCTAACCAAACATAGCCATACGTACCCTAACTGAACCTAATGTGCCAAGACCGCTCCTACAGACATACCCAGATCAAAGCCTC
>NW_016988520.1:0-631 GCF_001483705.2 Eufriesea mexicana | reverse complement strand
TCGCAGTGTTTGTCAGAAAAGTCTAAGCTACCCAAACCTAACCCAAACCACCGGAATATAACAGAATATGGCCTGAGTAGTCATAGCGTTCCGAGACCGCAATTGTTGTCCTCCTCAGAGCCACGCAGGACAGAATAGACGGCAGTATTGAAATCCACTGAATAGCAGCGTACTTCACAGGAGTTGAAGCATCCCTCACAAAACTTAGAATATCCCAACCTAACCGAACGTAACCTATATTATCATGGCGTGCCGAGACCACCCTTGCTGGCCTTGCTAGAACCAAGCTGGATACGTTAGAGCACTGTAGGGCGCAGTAGTCCACCTAGCAGCAGATTACGGCACTAAAGTCAAAGCCATCCTCTCCTAACCTAACCAACCGCAACATAACCAAACGTATCCCAACTCTACCTAACGTGCCTCGACCACTATTGGTGGCCACCACAGAGTCAAGCGGAACACGTTAGTGGAGAGTAGAATGCAGAAATGAATACGATCGCAGTGAATATCGGAAACGTAAGAGCTACCCATGCCCAACCGGAACCAACAGAAAGAAACCAAATATAGCCTGACCTTACCTAACGTGCCGAGAACGCTATTGTTGTATCCCCCTCCCCCAGAGCCTAGCAGG
>NW_016988519.1:0-573 GCF_001483705.2 Eufriesea mexicana | reverse complement strand
TAATTATATTCAGTATGGAATTTTCAGCTACATACGTTAATTACCAATGTAATGTTTGATATATCATTAGAACTTTCAGTCTACACGATACCTTACTAACAGCAATGAAATTGACAAGGTTGGCACGAACGAGATGAAAACCGCTTTTCCGTGATGTCTGACAAAATAGGTTACAATAAACCAATTTCCATAATACTTAATATTCGTGGCCTTGGAGTAATGCAATCCTTGACATTTCACGGGAGTGGCGCAATTACGATTACCTCCGAGGGTCTAGCCAAAGTGCAATTACCGTCAGTACTAATCTCCCTTGCGTCAGTGGTCAAGAACGCTTCCCAAGACACTTTCTCTCCGTTTAGGGCAATTGCGGCAGGCCGGATAAAACAATAATCACAGGAACTTATCATTCTTGCAAAGATTGGTGTTCGCGGATCAATCCCTTCTTTAAAATTGGGAATCACGACTTACGAATTTCAATTCCATTTCCTGTACCTAGATTTAGACTGCTGAATGCGGTTTTAACCTTTACCTAATATAACTACAGCATTAACATGCAATTAATCCTGTATAGAT
>NW_016988518.1:0-557 GCF_001483705.2 Eufriesea mexicana | reverse complement strand
TAATTATATTCAGTATGGAATTTTCAGCTACATACGTTAATTACCAATGTAATGTTTGATATACCATTAGAACCTTCAGTCTACACGATACCTTACTATCAGCAATGACAATACGAGATGAAAACCGCTTTTCCGTGATGTCTGACAAAATAGGTTACAATAAACCAATTTCCATAATACTTAATATTCGTGGCCTTGGAGTAATGCAATCCTTGACATTTCACGGGAGTGGCGCAATTACGATTACCTCCGAGGGTCTAGCCAAAGTGCAATTACCGTCAGTACTAATCTCCCTTGCGTCAGTGGTCAAGAACGCTTCCCAAGACACTTTCTCTCCGTTTAGGGCAATTGCGGCAGGCCGGATAAAACAATAATCACAGGAACTTATCATTCTTGCAAAGATTGGTGTTCGCGGATCAATCCCTTCTTTAAAATTGGGAATCACGACCTACGAATTTCAATTCCATTTCCTGTACCTAGATTTAGACTGCTGCATGCGGTTTTAACCTTTACCTAATATAACTACAGCATTAACATGCAATTAATCCTGTATAGAT
>NW_016988517.1:9632-10095 GCF_001483705.2 Eufriesea mexicana | reverse complement strand
GCTGTACACTGCTGCTCGATGGATTTCTGCATTCTACTCTCCACTAGAGTGTTCCCTTTGGCTATGGGGAGACCAGCAATATTGGTCTCGGCACGTTGTGTTGAGTGAGGTTATGTTCGGTTATGTTGGGTTAGGCTACGTTTGGTAAGAAAAGCTTTAACTTTTGTGCTTCACACGGCTATTCGGTGGATTTCTGCGCTATTCTGTTCTCTAGTACGTCCTGCTTGGCCCCTGGGGTGGTTAGCCATAGCGGCCCCAGCTCGTTAGGTTTTGTCTATGCTCCGTTTAGCTATGTTCTGTTTGTCCTGGTTAGGCTTAGGCAGCTTCGACTTTCCTGATATACGCAGATATCATATGGATTTCTACGCCCTACACAGCTCTAATATTTTCAGCTTGTGTCTGGGAAGGCCAACAATTGTGATCGCGGCAAGTTACGTTGGTTCAGGTTACTTCCGGTTAGGTT
>NW_016988517.1:0-1234 GCF_001483705.2 Eufriesea mexicana | reverse complement strand
TCCGCCTGATAGCAGTGTATAGCGCGAAAGTCAGAGCTAGCCCCTCCTAACATTACAAATCGTAACGTAACCAGACGTAACCTAGCTGAACCTAATTGATTGCGACCAGTATTGCGGGACGCCCCAGGGCCGAGCAGGACATGGCAGAGCACACTAGAGCGCACAAGTCCGCTGAATAACTGTGTCCACCACGGAAGCCAATGATATCCTTACACAACACAAACGAACATAGCCTAGGAAAACGTAGCCTAACTCAACCTACCGTGCCGAGACCACTATTTCTGGCCGCCGCAGAGCCAAGCATAACATACGAGAAAGAAGTAGAGCGTAGAAATCGACCACTTCGCAGTGAATAGCACAAAAGTCAAAGATGTCCTGACTGAACCTAATCCAACCGAACCAAACCAAACGTAGCACTGCTCAAGCTAATGCGCCCAGACCACTACTGCTTGCGTCCCCAGAGGCAATAAACCATACTATAGGAGAGTAGAGCGCATAAATCCACAGAACCGCAGTTTATAACTGAGAAGTCGAAGCTATCCATACATAACCTAAGCTACCATAGCATAACCAAACGAAACAAATCCACACATAACGCGCCGTCGCCACTGTTTCTGGCCTCCACAGATCAAAGCAGAGCATATTGGATAACAGTTGAGAGCACAAATCCGCCGAATAGCAGTGTGATGCCCAAAATCCAAAGCTTCTCTTTCCTAACCAAGCCAATCGTAACATAAACAAACGTTGACTAACTAAGCCTAACGTGCTGAGACCTCCTTGCTGAGCTCCCCAGAGCAAAGCAGAGCATATTATTGCACAGAAGAGCGCAGAAATCCACCGCAAAGCTGCTCACATCACAAAAGTCATCGCTATCCTAGCCTAACCTATCCAAACGTAGCAAAACCAAACGTATCCTAATTAAACCTAACGTGCCTAGACCACTGTTGCTCACCTCCGCAGGGCCAGTCAGAATATGAAGAGCAGAGTGGAACGCAGAAATCCTTCGCAATGCAGTGCAGAGCACAAAACCGAAAGATACCCTAAGCAAACAAGACCTAATCCAACCAAACCAAACGTAGCCTAACTCAGCATAATGTGCCGTTACCACAATTGATGTCTTTCCCACAGCGAAGCTGAACGCATTAGAGCACAGTACAGTGCAGAAATCGGACGAACGGCAGTATATAGCACAAAAGCCGAAGGAATCCCCACCTGGCCTAACCAATCGTAACAT
>NW_016988516.1:0-560 GCF_001483705.2 Eufriesea mexicana | reverse complement strand
AGCTACCTTTCTTGCGTAAATAAGGAGGAAAGATTCTTTTCGCGTGCTATAGCCATTGCAATGGCCTGGAATCTGGCTGGAAATTACAATTTTAGTGACATTTTCGACTAATATCGTGGTGAGCTACCGATCTTCATAAATGAGGTGAAAAGATTCTATTGGCGTGCTATTGCCATTGCAATGCTATAGAATCTGGATGGGAAATCCAATTTTATTGACATTTTCGAATAATATCGCGGTTAGCTTACTTTTGTTACATAAATAAGGAGGAAAGATTCTGTTGGTGTGCTATAGGCATTCCAGTGCTATAGAATCTGGCAGGAAAATAAAGTGTTATTGACATTTTCGACTAATATCGTTGTTGTGAGCTACCTTTCTTGCATAAATAAGGAGGAAAGATTCTATTCGCGTGCTATAGCCACTGCAATGCTATAGAATCTGGCTGGAAAGTACAATCTTATTCACAGTTTCGACTAATTTCGTCGTGAGCTACCATCTTGCATAAATAAGGAGGGTAGATTCAATTGGCTTGCTATAGCCGTTGCATTTCCATAGAATCT
>NW_016988515.1:0-706 GCF_001483705.2 Eufriesea mexicana | reverse complement strand
GAGCACAGTCGAGCGCAGAAGTCCATCGCATTGCAGTGCGTAGCGCAGAAGCCGAACCTATCCTATCCCAATCTATCAAAACGTAACGCAACCAAGCGTAAGCTAACTCAGCCAAACTACCGGCGACCATTACTGCTGGCCTACACATAGACGAGAAGAACATAGTAGAGGACAGTAGTATTCAAAAGTCCATACGAGCGCCGTGTATAGCGGAAGGTCAAAGCCATCCATACCTAAACAAAGCAAACATAACCATATAAACAAAGCAAACATAACCCAACCAAGCATAGCATTACTCTGCATAACGTGCCGCGACCGCTATTTCTGGCCTCGCCGGGGCCAAGCAGAGTACCGTAGAGCACGGTGGCGCGCAGAAAGCCAACGAATAACAGTGCATGGTACCAAAGTAGAAGATATCCTGACAAAACCTGACAAAACCCAACCTAACCTAACGTAGGCTATCACATCATAAGGAGCCGGGACCACAATTGCTGGCTACCCCAGGTCAAAGCAGAACACACTAGCACAAAGTATAGTGCAGAAATGCTCCTAATAGCAGTGTGTAGCAAACAAGCCGAAGCTAGCCTTTCCTAACATCGGATAGGGTGGCCAGCAGTAATTACGCTTGGTTAGGTAAATTTATCTTGGGTTCGGATAGGATAGCCATGACTTTCTGCTATACACTGCTAGTCTATGGATTCCAGTG
>NW_016988514.1:0-547 GCF_001483705.2 Eufriesea mexicana | reverse complement strand
ACGCCTTGAATCCAATGGCAAGTACAGCCACCTACTTGCCAGAGCATAGGTCTATCCAAATCTTTAACCTGCTATAGCTTGGTGAATAGATCGCCAACCAACTCCAATTAAATGGCAAGTGCAGCCATCGACTTGCCAAAGAATAGGTTTATTCGAAGTCTATAATCTGTAGTAGCTTGGTGAATGGTTCGCCTAACGCCTTCCATGCAATAGCAAGTACAGCCATCAACTTGCCAGAGATTAGGTCTATTCAAAATCTATAGTCTGTTATAGCATGGTGAATAGATAGCTTAGCGCCCTCAATCCAATGGCAAGTACAGCCATCAACTTGCCAGAGATTAGGTCTATTCAAAATCTATAACCTGTTATAGCTTGGTGAATATATCGCCTAACGCGTTGAATCCAATGGCAAGTACATCCACCAGCTTGGCAGAGAATTGGTCTATTCAAAATCTATAACCTGTTATAGCTTGGTGAATAGATTGCCTCTCACCTCCTATCCAATGGCAAGAACAGCCATCTACTTGCCAAAGAATATGTCTATTCA
>NW_016988513.1:0-573 GCF_001483705.2 Eufriesea mexicana | reverse complement strand
ATCCATAAATCCATCCATTCGTACCTCCATCCTTCGATACAACCATCCATCCACACATCCACAGGTATACACATCCGTACATCCGTACATCCATACCTCAAGCCATCCATACATCCATTCATCCATACAGGCATCCATCCATTCGTCCACCCATCCACACGTCCATCGATCCATACAGCCATACATACATACATCCATACATCCATACATCTACTTCCACACATCAATGCATCCATAAATTCGTCCAACCATACAACCATACATCCATACGTACATCCATACGTACATCCACACATCCATACATGCACCCATTCACACATCCATACATACATCCGTACGTACATCCATACATACATCCATACACACACCCATCCATACATCCATAGATATTTCCATACATACATCCGTACATACATCCGTTCTTCCGTCCATCCACCCAAACATTCATCCACACACATATCCATGTATCCATGCATCCGTACATCCATACATGCGTACATCAATAAATCAATACATACATAACTCAAATACATCAATACATTCAAATATCCATACATACATACATGCATACAT
>NW_016988512.1:0-834 GCF_001483705.2 Eufriesea mexicana | reverse complement strand
TCGATTTTATTGACAATTTCGCCTAATATCGTGGTGAGTTAACTTTCTTGCAAAAATAAGGAGAAATGATTCTATTGTTTTGCTATAGCCTTCGCAGTGCTATAGAATCTGGAATCTGGATGGAAAATTCAATTTTTTTGACATTTTCGGCTAATATCGTGGTCAGTTACCTTTCTCGCATAAATAAGGAGGAAAGATTCTATTGGCGTACTATAGGCTTTGGAATGCTATAGAATCTTGCTGGAAAGTTCAATATTATTAACAGTTTCGGTTATTATCGTGGTGAGCTACCTTTCTTGCCTAAATAAGCAGGGTAGATACTATTGGCGTGCTGTAGACATTGCAATGCGCTGGAATCTGGATGGAAAGTTCGATTTTATTGACAATTTCGCCTAATATCGTGGTGAGCTAACTTTCTTGCACAAATAAGCAGGAATAATTCTATTGGCTTGCTGTAGCCTTCGCAATGCTATAGAATCTGCATGGAAAATTCAATGTTATCGACGTTTTCGGATAATATCGAGATGAGGTAACTTTCTTGCATCAATGAGGAGGAAAGATTATATTGGCAAGCTATAACCACTGCAATGCTATAGAATCTGGATGGAAAGTTCGATTTTATTGACAATTTCGCCTAATATCGTGGTGAGCTAACTTTCTTGCACAAATAAGCAGGAATAATTCTATTGGCTTGCTATAGCCTTCGCAATGCTATAGAATCTGATTAGAATATTCAACTTTATTAACATTTTGTGCTAATATCGTGGTGACTTATCTTTCTCGCATAAATAAGGAGGAAAGATTGTATTGGCGTGCTATAGGCATTGCAATGCT
>NW_016988511.1:4909-5121 GCF_001483705.2 Eufriesea mexicana | reverse complement strand
ATGAGGTAGCTGATACACTTGTGCTGTATACTGCCCTTCGGTGCATTTCTGCGCAGTACACTGATCTACTGTATTCAATTCGACTCCTCGGAGGCCAGCAATAGTGCTCGCGTCACGTTAAGTTGGGTTATGCTACGTTTGGTTATGCTACGTCAGGCTGGGTTATTACACGGTATCTTTGCCTTGTGTGCTACACATTCCTATTGGGCGCT
>NW_016988511.1:0-313 GCF_001483705.2 Eufriesea mexicana | reverse complement strand
CTATGTTTGGTCGGGATGTCGTTGACTTTTCCGCTGTACACTGCTATACGTTGGATTTCTGCGCTCTACTGTGCTCTATCATATACTGCTTGTCTCTGGCGAAGCCAGCAATAGTCTCGGCACGTCAGGCTGGGGTTGGTTACGTTTGGATAGGTTAGATTTGGTTGGGTTATTTTAGGATTGCCTAGACATATGTGCCCCACACTGATATCCTATGGTCTTCTGTGCTCTACTGTGCTCTGTCGTATTTCGCTTGTCTCTTCGGAAGCCAGTATTAGCGGTCGCGGCATGTTAGGTTTCGTTACTGCGCGTT